>NW_025321846.1:0-4092 GCF_019176455.1 Solea senegalensis | reverse complement strand
ATACTAAACTATGACATTTTTGCCACATTTTGGACGACATACTAAACTATAACTTTTTTGTCAAATTCTGTCAAATTTTGGACGACATACTATGACATTTTTGTAACATTTTGGACAACATACTAACCTATGACATATTTGTCACATTTTGGACCACATAATAAAGTATGCACTTTGTTTATCAAATTTTGGACGACATACTAAACTATGACTTTTTTGTCACATTTTGGACAAGATACTAACCTATCACTTTTTTGTAAAATTTTGGACGACAAACAAAACTATCACATTTTTGTCACATTTTTGATGACATATTAAACTATCACTTTTTTATCAAATTTTGGACGACATACGAAATTATAACATTTTTGTCACATTGACAACACATACTTCAACTATGACTTTTTGCTCCATTTTGGACAATATACTAACCTATGACATTTTTATTAAATTTTTAACAACATATTAAACTATGACTTTTTAGTCACATTTTGGACGACATACTAAATTATGATTTTTTTGTCACATTTTGGACAACATACTAACCTTTGAAATTTTTGTCAAATTTTGGACAACATACTTAACTATGACATATTTGTCACATTTTGGACGACATACTAACCTATGACTTTTTAGTCACATTTTGGACGACATAGTAAACTATGACTTTTTTGTCGCATTTTGGACAACATAATAAAGTATGCCTTTTTTTTATCAAATTTTGGATGACATACTAAACTATGACTTTTTTGTCACATTTTGGACAAGATACTAACCTATCACTTTTTTGTCAAATTTTGGACGACATACAAAACTATGACATTTTTGGCACATTTTGGACGACATACTAAACTATGACATTTTTGTCACATTTTGGATGACATACTAACCTATGACCTTTTAGTCACATTTTGGACTACATACTAAACCATGACTTTTTTGTCACATTTTGGACAAGATACTAACCTATCACATTTTTGCCACATTTTGGACAACATACTAAACTATGACATATTTGTCACATTTTGGACCACATAATAAAGTATGCCTTTTTTTTATCAAATTTTGGACGACATACTAAACTATGACTTTTTGTCACATTTTGGACATGACATATTACACTTTTTTGTCGCATTTTGGACAACATACTAATCTTTGACTTTTTGTCATATTTTGGACTACATGTAATCTATGACATATTTGTCAAATTTGGACCACATTATAATGCCTTTTTATCAAATTTTTGGACGACATACTAAACTATGACTTTTGTCACATTTTGGACAAGATACTAACCTATCACTTTTTTTGTCAAATTTTTGGACTGACATACAAAACTATGACATTTTGTCACATTTTGGACAACATACTTAACTATGACTTTTGTAGCATTTTGGACAACATACTAACCTATGACTTTTAGTCACATTTTGGGCCGACATACTAAGCTTTTGACTTTTTGGCCACTTCATTTTGACAATATACTAACCTATGACATTTTTGTTAAATTTTGGACAACATACTAAACTATGACATATTTGTCACATTTTGGACGACATACTAACCTATGACTTTTTAGACACATTTTGGACGACATAGTAAACTATGACTTTTTTGTCGCATTTTGGACAACATAATAAAGTATGCCTTTTTTTTATCAAATTTTGGATGACATACTAAACTATGACTTTTTTGTCACATTTTGGACAAGATACTAACCTATCACTTTTTTGTCAAATTTTGGACGACATACAAAACTATGACATTTTTGGCACATTTTGGACGACATACTAAACTATGACATTTTTGTCACATTTTGGATGACATACTAACCTATGACCTTTTAGTCACATTTTGGACTACATACTAAACCATGACTTTTTTGTCACATTTTGGACAAGATACTAACCTATCACATTTTTGCCACATTTTGGACAACATACTAAACTATGACATATTTGTCACATTTTGGACCACATAATAAAGTATGCCTTTTTTTTATCAAATTTTGGACGACATACTAAACTATGACTTTTTAGTCACATTGTGGACGACATAGTAAACTATGACTTTTTTGTCGCATTTTGGACAACATACTAATCTATGACATATTTGTCAAATTTTGGACCACATAATAAAGTATTCCTTTTTTTTGTCAAATTTTGGACGATATACTAAACTATGACTTTTTAGTCACATTTTGGACAACATATTAACCTATGACTATTTATTCACATTTTGGACGACATACTAAACTATGACATTTTTGGCACATTTTGGACGACATACTAACCTATGCCATATTTATCAAATTTTTGGGCTTGACCTTATACTAAACTATGACTTTTTAGCCGCATTTTGGATAACATGCTGGCCTATGACGTTTTTGTCAAATTTTTAGACGACATACTAACCTATGTCATTTTTGCCACATTTTGGACGACATACTAACCTATGACCTTTTAGTCACATTTTGGACGACATACTAACCTATGACATATTTATCAAATTTTGGACAACATACTAAATTATGACTTTTTGCCACATTTTAGACGACATACTTACCTATGACATTTTTGCCACATTTTGGACGACATACTAACCTATGACCTATTAGTCACATTTTGGACAACATACTAAACTATGACTTTTTTGTCACATTTTGGACGACATACTAACCTATGACTTTTTTGTCACATTTTGGACAACATACTAACCTTTGACATTTTTGTCAAATTTTGGACAACATAGTAAACTATGACATATTTGTCACATTTTGGATGACATATTAACCTATGACTTTTTAGTCACATTTTGGACGACATAGTAAACTATGACTTTTTTGTCGCATTTTGGACAACATACTAACCTATGACATTTTTGTCATATTTTGGACGACATACTAAACTATGACTTTTTAGTCACATTTTGGATGACATAGTAAACTATGACTTTTTTGTCGCATTTTGGACAACATACTAATCTATGACATATTTGTCAAATTTTGGACCACATAATAAAGTATGCGTTTTTTTTATCAAATTTTGGACGACGTACTTAACTATGACTTTTTTGTCACATTTTGGACAACATACTAACCTATGACATTTTTGTCATATTTTGGACGACATACTAAACTATGACTTTTTAGTCACATTTTGGATGACATAGTAAACTATGACTTTTTTGTCGCATTTTGGACAACATACTAATCTATGACATATTTGTCAAATTTTGGACCACATAATAAAGTATGCCTTTCTTTATCAAATTTTGGACGACATACTAAACTATGACTTTTTTGTCACATTTTGGACAAGATACTAAACTATGACATTTTTTTCACATTTTGGACAACATACTAAACTATCACTTTTTTATCAAATTTTGGACGACATACTAACCTATGACATTTTTGCCACATTTTGGACGACTTACTAAACTATCACTTTTTTATCAAATTTTGGACGACTTACTAAATTATGACTTTTTGCCACATTTTGGACTAATTTACTAAACTATCACTTTTTATCAAATTTTGGACTTAATTTACTAAATTATGACTTTTTGCCACATTTTGGACAACATACTAACCTATGACATTTTTTTAATCATTTGGACCACAAAATAAAGTATGCCTTTTTTTTATCAAATTTTGGACGACATACTAAACTATGACTTTTTTGTCACATTTTGGATGACATACTAAACTATGACCTTTTAGTCACATTTTGGACAACATACTAAACTATGACTTTTTTGTCGCATTTTGGACAACATACTTATCTATGACTTTTTAGTCACAGTTTGGACGACATAGTAAACTATGACTTTTTTGTCGCATTTTGGACAACATACTAACCTATGACTTTTTTGTCATATTTTGGACTACATACTAATCTATGACATATTTGTCAAATTTTGGACCACATAATAAAGTATGCCTTTTTTTTATCAAATTTTGGACGACATACTAAACTATGACTTTTTGTCGCATTTTGGACAACATGCTAACATATTACATATTAGTCACAATTTGGACCACATTATAAGGTATGCCTTTTTTTTGTCACATTTTGGACGACATACTAA
>NW_025321845.1:0-2320 GCF_019176455.1 Solea senegalensis | reverse complement strand
AAAAATCAGAAAACAACCGTATCCTTGCTGAATGCGCACAAAAACAGACACAAATAGAAAATGACATCCAAACAGTGAAATCATGCAAAATCAAACACTGAGGGGACAGAAGTATATCTTATAAGATTTTGACTTTATTTGTGAGGTTTATGTTATGTGACAGTGGAAAAATGAAAAATATCAGAAAAATCCTTATCTCAGCTGATTGTGCACAAATACAGATACAGATAGAAAAACACATCCGAACAGTGAAATCTCTGCTGAATCAAAACACTGAGGATATATAACTATATCTTATAGATTTTAACTTTATTTGTGAGGTTTATGTTATGGGACATTAGAAGAATGAAAAAAAATCAGAAAACAGCCGTATCCCTGCTGAATGTGCACAAAAACAGACACAAATAGAAAAACACATGCAAACAGTGAAATCATTGCAAAATCAAACACTGAAGGTATATAACTATATCTCATAAGATTTTAACTTTATTTTTGAGGTTTATGTTATGGGACAGTAGAAAATTGAAAAAAATGAGAAGACAGCCGTATCCCTGCTGAATGTGCACAAAAACAGACACAAATAGAAAAACACATCCGAACAGTGAAATCTTTGCAAAATCAAACACTGAGGGTATATAACTATATCTTATAAGATTTTAACTTATTTGTGAGGTTTATGTTATGAGACAGTGGAAAAATTAAAAATATCAGAAAAATCCTTATCTCAGCTGAATGTGCACAAATACTGACACAGATAGAAAAACACATGCAAACAGTGAAATCATTGCACAATCAAACACTGAGGGTACAGAAGTATATCTTACAAGATGTTAACTTTATTTATGAGGTTTATGTTATGGGACAGTAGGAAAATGAAAAATATCAGAAAAATCCTTATCTCTGCTGAATCAAAACACTGAGGGTATATAACTATATCTTATAGATTTTAACTTTATTTGTGAGGTTTTTTGTTATGGGACAGTAGAAAATTGAAAAAAATGAGAAAACAGCCCTATCCCTGCTGAATGTGCACAAAAACAGACACAAATAGAAAAACACATCCAAACGGTGAAATCATTGCAAAATCAAACACTGAGTGTACAGAAGTATATCTTATAAGATTTTACCTTTATTTGTGAGGTTTATGTTATGGGACAGTAGAAAAATATCCGAAAAATCCTTATCTCAGCTGAATGTGCACAAAAACAGATACAGATAGAAAAACACATGCAAACAGTGAAATCATTGCAAAATCAAACACTGAAGGTATATAACTATATCTTATAAGATTTTAACTTTATTTGTGAGGTTTATGTTATGGGACATTAAAAGAATGAAAAAAAATCAGAAAACAGCCATATCCCTGCTGAATGTGCACAAAAACAGAGACAAATAGAAAAACACATGCAAACAGTGAAATCATTGCAAAATTAAACACTGAGGATATATAACTATATTTTATAAGATTTCAACTTTATTTGTGAGATTTATGTTATGTGACAGTGGAAAAATGAAAAATATCAGAAAAATCCTTATCTCTGCTGAATCAAAACACTGAGGGTATATAACTATATCTTATAGATTTTAACTTTATTTGTGAGGTTTTTTGTTATGGGACAGTAGAAAATTGAAAAAAATGACAAAACAGCCCTATCCCTGCTGAATGTGCACAAAAACAGACACAAATAGAAAAACACATCCAAACAGTGAAATCATTGCAAAATCAAACACTGAGTGTACATATATCTTATAAAAGATTTTAACTTTATTTGTAGAGGTTTATGTTATGGGACAGTAGGAAAATAGAAAAATATCAAGAAAAATCCTTATCTCTCAGCTGAATGTGCACAAAAACAACAGATACAGATAGAAAAACACATGCAAACAGTGAAATCATTGCAAAATCAAACACTGTATATAACTATATCTTATAGATTTTAACTTTATTTGTGAGGTTTTTTGTTATGGGACAGTAGAAAATTGAAAAAAATGAGAAAACAGCCCTATCCCTGCTGAATGCGCACAAAAACAGACACAAATAGAAAAACACATCCGAACAGTGAAATCTTTGCAAAATCAAAGACTGAGGGTATATAACTATATCTTATAAGATTTTAACTTTATTTGTGAGGTTTATGTTATGGGACATTAGAAGAATGAAAAAAAATCAGAAAACAGCCATATCCCTGCTGAATGCACACAAAAACAGAGACAAATAGAAAAACACATCCAAACAGTGAAATCATTGCAAAGTCAAACACTGAGGGTACAGAAGTATATCTTATAAGATTTCAACTTTATTTGTGAGGTTTATGTTATG
>NW_025321844.1:0-7153 GCF_019176455.1 Solea senegalensis | reverse complement strand
TCATAGTATAGTATGTTGTCCAAAATCACTCAAAAAAGTCATAGTGTAGTATTTCGTCCAAAATGAGACAAAAAAGTCATACTATAGTATGTCGTCCAAAATCTGTCAAAAAAGTCATAGTATAGTATGTCATCCAAAATCACTCCAAAAAGTCATAGTATAGTATGTCGTCCAAAATGAGACAAAAAAGTCATACTATAGTATGTCGTACAAAATCAATCAAAAAAGTCATAGTATGGTATGTCATCCAAAATCGGTCAAAAAAGTCATAGTATAGTATGTCGTCCAAAATCGTTCAAAAAGTCATAGTATAGTATGTCGTCCAAAATCATTCAAAAAAGTCATAGTATAGTATGTCGTCCAAAATCAACTAAAAAAAGTCATAGTATAGTATATCGTCCAAAATCAGTCCAAATATAAACTGTTAAGTGTCAAAAATTAGTATTTTGTGTGGCCAGTAGGGGGCAGGTGTATGTTGTCAAGTAAAACAGTATAGTATACTATTTAGGTTTTAAATGGCAGCTACAGTGAAGTCAGAATGTTACTACTTTTCTCAACCTTATTTATTTATTTATTCATCTACTATTATTATTCATTTTATTTGATTTCTTTAGTGTAAAATCGGCTTGAAATCTTTAAATTACAGGACCAAAAATGTGACCGGATCAACCCCACGGTTGCAGAACCTGACCGACCAGACCGGATCAACCCCACATTTGCGAAACTGAACTTGTTGGACTGGAACAACCCGGAAAAAAACGTTTGTTCTTGAAGTTTTTTTTGATAAATTGATAAATTGAGTCATGGTGAAAAACAAAGAGCTATACAACATGAAGACTTGGCTGTTCTTCTTTTTGACTTTGTCTCGTGTAACTGATGTGGGTTCAAATAACCAACTGCTGCTACAGTTCCCTGGGTTTTCCTTGACTTTTTACATTGAATCTGGCAGGGGTGCAGGTGGTTGCAAGAGGTGGTTCTGGGGAAGGGCAGGTTGTGGGTTGCAGGAGGTGAGGGGAGTCTGGGGAAGGGTAAAGAGGGTAAAAAAGTTAACAGTTTATGTTACAGTATGCAGCAAAAGGTACATGCTTTAAGACAGTTGGAGTTGGTGGGGGCTCCTTCCTAGCTGTTTTGCTTGCAAGCTGACTAAGTATTCTCCAAATTCTGACCTGGATGAGAAAGTTACTGTAAGTACACCAAAGTTAGAAGAGCAGGGCAGGGAGTGAGAGAAGAGGATGGGTGGGGCAGGAAGGGGTCAAAGGTGAAATACTTTCTATTCTGTGCAAACCCATTATCCTGTGTTCCAACTGGGTCTCGAACCCAAGTCCTCTTGTTGCGAAGTCAGGGGCACTAACCACTACACAAACCATCTTGTTCATGTCAAGGGACAGATGTTCTTAAATATTTCATTAGTCATCAGACGTTTTTTGAAGTCATTAGTTCTATTATTGAAAGACGTCCAAATTGGATGAAAAAGCAAACAAACACAACTAGCTCACATGGTTCAGACAAGGTCTGTCGTTCCTATGGTCAGAGGTTCGAATCTTACCTGAAGTGGAAATTTACAGTATTGCATGTTTTGAATGGACTGGTGAACAGTGCAGGGTGAACGCCACCTATGACCCTATGACAGCTGAGCTTGGCACAGCAGCCCCCACGACCTTCCAGTGGAGGACAAAGTGGTAGATGATTGATGGACTGTGGGAGGAGGCCAGAGAACCCGGAGAAAAGCTGCGCACACACGGGGAGAACATGAAAACTGCAGAAAGATGCTTGTTCCATATGGGTCTCGAACCAAGGTCTTCTTGTTCCAAAGTCAAGAGCATTAACCACTACACCAACCATGCTGCCCATGAAGAGGGACAGATGTTTTTAAATAGTTCATAAGGCTGAGATCTGTGAAGTCATGAGTTCTATTATTGAAAGGCTTCAAAATTGACCGAAGAAGCATACAAGGAAAACTAGCTCACGTGGTTCAGGCAAGGACTGTCGTTCCTATGGTCAGGGGTTCGAATCTTACGTGAAGTGAATGTTTAAGTGCAAATTTACTGTATTGCATGTTTTGAATGGACTGGCCAACAGTGCAGGGTGAACCCCGCCTATGACCCTATGACAGCTGAGCTTGGCACAGCAGCCCCCATGGCCCTCCAGTGGAGGACACAGTGGTAGATGATTGATGGAGTGTGGGAGGAGGCCAGAGAACCCGGGGGAGAACATGAAAAACTGCAGAAAGATGCTTGTTCCATATGGGTCTCGAACCAAGGTCTTCTTGTTCCAAAGTCAAGAGCATTAACCACTACACCAACCATGCTGTATATGAAGAGGGACAGATGTTTTTAAATAGTTCATAAGGCTGAGATCTGTGAAGTCATGAGTTCTATTATTGAAAGGCTTCAAAATTGGCCGAAGAAGCATACAAGGACAACTAGCTCACGTGGTGCAGGCAAGGACTGTCGTTCCTATGGTCAGGGGTTCGAATCTTACGTGAAGTGAATGTTTAAGTGCAAATTTACCGTATTGCATGTTTTGAATGGACTGGCCAACAGTCCAGGGTGAACCCCTCCTATGACCCTATGACAGCTGAGCTTGGCACAGCAGCCCCCATGACCCTCCAGTGGAGGACACAGTGGTAGATGATTGATGGAGTGTGGGAGGAGGCCAGAGAACCCGGTGGAGAACATGAAAAACTGCAGAAAGATGCTTGTTCCATATGGGTCTCGAACCAAGGTCTTCTTGTTCCAAAGTCAAGAGCATTAACCACTACACCAACCATGCTGTTCATGAAGAGGGGCAGATGTTTTTAAATAGTTCATAAGGCTGAGATCTGTGAAGTCATGAGTTCTATTATTGAAAGGCTTCAAAATTGGCCAAAGAAGCATACAAGGACAACTAGCTCACGTGGTTCAGGCAAGGACTGTCGTTCCTATGGTCAGGGGTTCGAGTCTTGCGTGAAGTGCAAGTTTACTGTATTGCATGTTTTGAATGGACTGGCCAACAGTCCAGGGTGAACCCCGCCTATCACCCTATGACAGCTGAGCTTGGCACAGCAGCCCCCATGACTCTCCAGTGGAGGACACAGTGGTAGATGATTGATGGAGTGTGGGAGTAGGCCAGAGAACCCGGGGGAGAACATGAAAAACTGCAGAAAGATGCTTGTTCCATATGGGTCTCGAACCAAGGTCTTCTTGTTCCAAAGTCAAGAGCATTAACCACTACACCAACCATGCTGTTCATGAAGAGGGGCAGATGTTTTTAAATAGTTCATAAGGCTGAGATCTGTGAAGTCATGAGTTCTATTATTGAAAGGCTTCAAAATTGGCCGAAGAAGCATACAAGGACAACTAGCTCACGTGGTTCAGGCAAGGACTGTCGTTCCTATGGTCAGGGGTTCGAATCTTACGTGAAGTGAATGTTTAAGTGCAAATTTACTGTATTGCATGTTTTGAATGGACTGGCCAACAGTCCAGGGTGAACCCCGCCTATCACCCTATGACAGCTGAGCTTGGCACAGCAGCCCCCATGACCCTCCAGTGGAGGACACAGTGGTAGATGATTGATGGAGTGTGGGAGGAGGCCAGAGAACCCGGGGGAGAACATGAAAAACTGCAGAAAGATGCTTGTTCCATATGGGTCTCGAACCAAGGTCTTCTTGTTCCAAAGTCAAGAGCATTAACCACTACACCAACCATGCTGTTCATGAAGAGGGGCAGATGTTTTTAAATAGTTCATAAGGCTGAGATCTGTGAAGTCATGAGTTCTATTATTGAAAGGCTTCAAAATTGGCCAAAGAAGCATACAAGGACAACTAGCTCACGTGGTTCAGGCAAGGACTGTCGTTCCTATGGTCAGGGGTTCGAGTCTTGCGTGAAGTGAATGTTTAAGTGCAAGTTTACTGTATTGCATGTTTTGAATGGACTGGCCAACAGTCCAGGGTGAACCCCGCCTATGACCCTATGACAGCTGAGCTTGGCACAGCAGCCCCCATGGCCCTCCAGTGGAGGACACAGTGGTAGATGATTGATGGAGTGTGGGAGGAGGCCAGAGAACCCGGGGGAGAACATGAAAAACTGCAGAAAGATGCTTGTTCCATATGGGTCTCGAACCAAGGTCTTCTTGTTCCAAAGTCAAGAGCATTAACCACTACACCAACCATGCTGTCCATGAAGAGGGACAGATGTTTTTAAATAGTTCATAAGGCTGAGATCTGTGAAGTCATGAGTTCTATTATTGAAAGGCTTCAAAATTGGCCGAAGAAGCATACAAGGACAACTAGCTCACGTGGTTCGGGCAAGGACTGTCGTTCCTATGGTCATGGGTTCGAATCTTACGTGAAGTGAATGTTTAAGTGCAAATTTACTGTATTGCATGTTTTGAATGGACTGGCCAACAGTCCAGGGTGAACCCCGCCTATGACCCTATGACAGCTGAGCTTGGCACAGCAGCCCCCATGGCCCTCCAGTGGAGTACACAGTGGTAGATGATTGATGGAGTGTGGGAGGAGGCCAGAGAACCCGGGGGAGAACATGAAAAACTGCAGAAAGATGCTTGTTCCATATGGGTCTCGAACCAAGGTCTTCTTGTTCCAAAGTCAAGAGCATTAACCACTACACCAACCATACTGTCCATGAAGAGGGACAGATGTTTTTAAATAGTTCATAAGGCTGAGATCTGTGAAGTCATGAGTTCTATTATTGAAAGGCTTCAAAATTGGCCAAAGAAGCATACAAGGACAACTAGCTCACGTGGTTCAGGCAAGGACTGTCGTTCCTATGGTCATGGGTTCGAATCTTACGTGAAGTCAATGTCTAAGTGCAAATTTACTGTATTGCATGTTTTGAATGGACTGGCCAACAGTGCAGGGTGAACCCCGCCTATGACCCTATGACAGCTGAGCTTGGCACAGCAGCCCCCACGACCCTCCAGTGGAGGACACAGTGGTAGATGATTGATGGAGTGTGGAGGAGGCCAGAGAACCCGGGGGAGAACATGAAAAACTGCAGAAAGATGCTTGTTCCATATGGGTTTCGAACCAAGTCTTCTTGTTCCAAAGTCAAGAGCATTAACCACTACACCAACCATGCTGTCCATGATGAGGGACAGATGTTTTTAAATAGTTCATAAGGCTGAGATATGTGAAGTCATGAGTTCTATTATTGAAAGGCTTCAAAATTGACCAGCAAGGACTGTCGTTCCTATGGTCTCGAATCTTACCCCAAAATGTTATTAGAAGATGTTCTGAGGAGGCCAGAGAACCCGGGGGAGAACATGAAAAACTGCAGAAAGAGTTCCATATGGGTTTCGAACCAAGTCTTCTTGTTCCAAAGTCAAGAGCATTAACCACTACACCAAACCCGTCCATGTCATGATTGGGTATACAAGGACAACTAGCTCACGTGGTTACTGTCGTTCCTATGGTCAGGTTCGCTGGATGAATGGTGGAAGTCCATGAAGTATTATTGGTCATGGAGAACATGAAAAACTGCAGAAAGATGCTTGTTCCATATGGGTCTCGAACCAAGGTCTTCTTGTTCCAAAGTCAAGAGCATTAACCACTACACCAACCATGCTGTCCACAGATTTTTAAATAGTTCATAAGGCTGAGATCGTGAAGTCATGAGTTCTATTATTGAAACAAAATTGCATCTAGCTCACGTGGTTCAAAGACTGGTTCCTAGGTCAGGGTTCGAATCTTACCTGAAGTGGAATTTGTGACTGTATTGCTGAAACTGGGTGAACACATGACCCTATGACAGCTGAGCTGGAGCAAAGTGTTAGATGATTATGGAGGTGGGAGGAGGCCAGAGAACCCGGGGGAGAACATGAAAAACTCCAGAAAGATGCTTGTTCCAATGGGTCTCGAACCCAGGTCTTCTTGTTCCAAAGCAAGAGCATTAACCACTACACCAACCATGCTGTCCATGATGAGGGACAGATGTTTTTAAATAGTTCATAAGGCTGAGATCTTGTGAAGTCATGAGTTCTATTATTGAAAGGCTTCAAAATTGACCGAAGAAGCATACAAGGAAAACTAGCTCACGTGGTTCAGACAAAGACTGAGTTCCTGAGGTCAGGAGGTTCGAATCTTAGATGAAGCAACTTTTAAGCCCAATATTCCACACGATGTGAGTACAAATAGCTCACGTGGTTGAATGGACTGTTCGAATCTTAGATGAAGCAACTTTTAAAGCCCAATATTCCACCAGAGAGGAATAACTGTGAGAAAACCGGAGGAAGAGAACAGTTAGCTCAGCTGGTTAGAGAGTGGCCTTTCAGTCCGGATGTTGGCGGTTCGACTTTATAGGCCAAAGTTTAAGGTTCCACAGCCAAAGTGAAGACTCAAAAACGCCCGGAGCTGTCAAAAGCGTGAAGGGTTGGCAACCGCAAGCCAGTTCAAATCCAGCACGGTGCGAACACTTGGCCCCGGCGCCGGGGTCTAACTACGCGCCTCTCACTGCAGTCCCCCGGGAGGACAGCAGGGGGTGGCCAAAAAAAAGCCTTAAAAAAACAAAGAAATACAAAAAAAAATGATAGGGGTTCACTTGGATGGACCACACAGTTGGGTCCAGGTGTCCAGTAACTGCTGCTTAAAAATGAGGCCACTTCTGTGTGATTAAGTTCACATCATTTTTACCAAGTGAAAACTGTGGACAAGTCAAAGTTCCACAGCCAAATCAATAAATACACCATTAAATAATGACTCACAGTCTCATTCACATTGGAAAAAACATAAATGTCTCATTATTAAATATGTCATTCATTCATTCAAATACCAAATTCATTTGATGCTAGAATGTGTGACCAAATGACTTGTACATAGTTTTCACTGGTTCAATGTAAAAATAATGTGAAACATTAAACAGAGGCTCTGTTCAAGTGCTGTTAACGTCCGTGTGAGGGGATGAAATCAAGGTGCAAGAGTGATGGTTTGCTCCAGAGCATTAATGCAACAACTGATGCGTCTCCAGTGTCAACAGCTAATGTTTTTGTGGTTGCTGTTACACACAGGATGTGACGCCATTATTAGTAGAAAAACAAATACAGTGAAATATGGGTATTCTTTTTTTTAGTGTATGTTTTTCAAATGGTTGCTACGGTGCTCACTTTCACAAGTGCTGTTGTCTCAGTATATCTCACGGTGTCTATGATGATTATTTAA
>NW_025321843.1:118983-132926 GCF_019176455.1 Solea senegalensis | reverse complement strand
CACATAGATGAACTACACACACACACAGGTGAACTACACACACACAAACACACACACACACAGGTAAACATAGTCTTCAGTGTAGAAACAGAGTAATGAGAGTGGGGCGTTTGTCCTCAGGTGAACTTCTATGAGAGAAGTCTGGAGCTGATGAGACAGAGCATGGAGGTGGAGCGTAAAGACATCGCTCAGGTCTACAAGGTAAAACCTTCACAAGTGATCATGTGACAGGTTTGTTCTGCTGGTTCATATCTGATGTGTGGTTCTTCTCAGCTGGAGATCAGTGAGCTGGAGGAGAACAAGGCTCATGTGGAGCAGCAGGTGCAGCAGCTGAAGGACGAGCTGGACCGAGTTCAGAAGCAGCTCCACCATGGAGGTGGAGGAGGAGGAGGGTGGAGCCACGAGCAGGAGCGCAGGTGACCAAGATCAAACACTGAAACACCTGCTGCCATGATGACAATGAGTCAGCATCTACACACTGGATCACTGGAGTGAAAACTGCTGAGTCAGAATCTAAATGCTGAGTTTGAAAACTATGGCATCAATATCTGTTTATAGAATTGCTGAGTCAGGATCTAGACAGTAAGTTTGAGTGGAAACTGTAGAGTCAGTGTCTGCTGAGTTGGTTTTAAAATCGCTGTTTAAACTCTGCTGAGTTATCAGAAAGTATTGACTTTTATCCACTGTGTTGTTTTCATGTTAACTCTGATCATACGTGTGAATGATTAACGTCCTCCGCACATCATTACGCAGGATGCAGCGGGAGAGGGCGGAGCTGGAGCAGAACTTTGCCCGGGAAATCGGAAACCTGGTCCAGCGGCTGAGTGCGGAGAAAGATCAGCTGGAGGCGGAGCTAAAGCTGAAGATGGACCAGGAAGTGATGGTGGTCAGGTGAGTCAGGACTCATCTGAACATGTGTGAAAACTGCCGAGTCAGCAGCGGAACACTGAGTCTGTGTGAAAACTGCCGAGTCAGCAGCGAAACACTGAGTCTGTGTGAAAACTGCCGAGTCAGCAGCGAAACACTGAGTCTGTGTGAAAACTGCCGAGTCAGCAGAGAAACACAGAGTCTGTGAGGGCGAGCTGGAGCAGAATCCCTTGCCCGGAATGATTGAGCGGGCGGAGAAAGAAGGCTCAGCCGAGCATGCTAATCCCAGGAAACGCATGGTGGTCAGGTGAGTCAACTCATGAGTGAACAAAACCGCCCGAAACAGCATGTGTGAAAACTGCCGCACCGAGCAGCAGCCGGAACACCGAGTGTGAAAACTGCCGAGTCAGCAGCCAAACACTGAGTTCGTGTGAAAAACTTCAGCAGCTTAAACACCTAGCCGCCAGTCAGCAGCTGAGTCTGTGAAACGTAGTCCAGTAAACACCAGTGCGAAACTGCCTGCCGAGTCAGCAGCGATACACTGAGTCTGTGTGAAAACTGCCGAGTCAGCAGCGAAACACTGAGTCCGTGTGAAAACTGCAGAGTCAGCAGAGAAACACTGAGTCTGTGTGTAAACTGCTGAGTCAGCAGCGAAAAACATTGAGTCTGTGTGAAAACTGCTGAGTCAGCAGCCTCATATGACCGCTGTGAGCAGGGAGGAGTATGAGCAGCAACTCGCTCAGATGAAGTGTCATCACGCCGAGGGTCAGCGTCACCTCCTTCACCAGCTCCATCAGGAGCGTCAGTGGCTGCAGGAGCAAAGAGGATTCTGGGAGTCACGACTTGTCCAATCAGAGCAGGAGAAACTGCGACACGAGAAAAGACGCAACGAAGAGCAGGACCTCCTTCTTGGTCAGTTCTCCTCAGAGAAGACGAGGCTGGAGGAGCAGGTGTACAGCTTACAGGACGCCGCTCAGAGCTCCGCCTTCCATATCAGCCAGTCAGAGGCCAGTCTGGAGGAGTGCAGGGGGCGCTGTGGTCAGTTAGAGGACGATGTCAGAGCCTCACGTGGGCGGTGCCTGGAGCTGGAGGCTCAGCTGGAGGAGGCGTGTTCTCAGCTGGAGGAGAGCATCGCCTTCCTGGAGTCTCACGAGAGTTTAAGTCGACGCCTGGAGGCAGAGAAGAGCGAGGTGGAGGCGGAGCTTCAGCTGGTGAAGGCCAGAGAGGGGGGGCTTGTGAGTCAGGTGATGCAGCTGAAGGAGGAGCTTGGGAACATCCAGGCCGCGTCCGACAGCCTCCTGCAGGACCGGGCGCTGGTGGCCGACAAATGCAGCCGCCTCTCCGACGCCTTCGTCCAGCAGCAGGCTCAGCTCCAAGCCCGCGACCACACCGTCGGCGCCATGAGGGCGGAGCTAGAGGAACTGCACCACGCCTCAAAGAGCAAAGCGGCCGAGCTGGACTCACTGAAGACAGACCGCACCAGACTGATCCAGGATCTGAAGGAGCAGGCGATGGCGGTGGACAAGCTGCAGCTGCAGCTGGACAAGAGGAGGAGTGTCAAAGAGAGCCTGCAGGGGGCGCTGCAGCAGGAGTGGAGCAGGACGTCGCAGCTCTGCCACGGCGTGGAGGAGCAGGAGGAGGAGCTGTGTCGTCTGCGGCAGGAGAACGTGAGCTACGCCCGGCTCGCCGACCAGCTGTCCACGCAGATCGTAGAGATGGAGACGGAGATCACGACGCTGCGGGAACATCTGCGAGACGTGAGCGCGCAGCTCAACGACACCGCCGACCTCGTCCCGCAGCTCCGCACGCAGATCAACGCCAACACCCGAGAGACGGAGCAGCTCCACGCCGACAAGGAGGCGGAGGCGGAGCGGCTGCGGCGGGCACTGCGAGACGCTCAGGACCAGCAGAGGGCGACGGAGGACAAGTTTGAAGAAGAGAAGAAGAAGATGAGGCAGCAGCTGATGGAGCTGGAGACGCTGGTCCTGGCCCTGGAGGAAGCCCCGCCCCCACAGAGACCACGCAGGTTTGTGGAGCATGAGGCCGACTTAGGGAATCGAACCCCCGTCTGAATGACCACTAACCCACCGCCGCTCGCCGAGACTCTGAATGAAGGGGCTGATTACCCACAATGCACTGCTGCTTTAACCCATCACCTCATCAAACATCTAAACTGCATGACATCATCACTGCGACCTCAGGCCTCCTCTGCTTCAAACAGTTTAAAGACACAGTTCACTCTCTCACACCAAACCTCACAGAGAAAACCCTCTGCTGCCTCGTGTGGTCGCTTTGTGTCACTGAGGTTTGACTGAAGAGACTGAAGAGATGTGTGTGATGTTAAAATCCCTGAGGTTTGGTGTGGGAGAGTGAGTGATCATGTGACGTAGAGATCGTAGAGTTTTTAGTCAAGTGGATGAAATCTGTCGTTCACTCTTAACATCACTGATTAATTTGCTGTGTGAGTTCACAATCCCTTTCTCGGACGTTGTGATGAGGCGTTTGAAGCACGCGAGGTCGCCGGTCACCTGATCATCGTTAATCCGATCGTTTTCATCAACAAACAAATTCGTTTCATTTGTTTTCAGGTCGTCGTGTTTGTGATTGATTCTTTTTTCTCGTTCTATTGACGACGTGTCGGAATCAGGACGCAGCTGGAGGAAGTTCGCGTGGAGAACAGCGCCCTCCAGGAGCAACTGAAGGTCCTGCAGCAGGAGGTCCAGATCCTGGAGGACGAGGTTGACAAGAAGAGGTGAGACGGGGGCGGAGCCTGTGTTTATGAACGTCATGTGATTAATGGAACGCGTCTTAATTGCGCTGACAAAACAGCTTAAATATCTACAAAAGTTTAAATATTTTGTTATGTGTTATACAAATATTGATAAAATCACTTTTAATCACTTGTTTTTAGTTTTTTCATTATTGTTTTAAATATTTAAAATTGTATAGATTTTCCGTTTGTTCTATTTTATTGTTTTCTATAGAAATATTTAGACGTTTTATTTTGTTTGGTTTGTCAGGAGCAAAGTGGACGAGCTGCAGAGAGAACACGAGCGCGGCCGAGAGGAGGAGGAGCGACTGCACAGGGAGGTGAGAGTCTGTCTGTGACCTCTGACCTCTGACCTTTGACCTCCGCCTCCTCACTCACTCTCTCTGCAGAACTCCAGGTACAGAGAGGAAGTTCTGGATCTAAGCGGTAGGAACCTGCAGCTGAGCAGCGACAATGCCGAGCTGAGCGCCCGTCTCCATGGAGACCAGGAGTCGCTGCGGCTGCTGCGGGAGCGCTTGGCAACTGTCTCCAAGGAGCAGGGGGAGGAGGGAGCCGAGGTGAGAGGTCATGACACAAATGATCGAGGAGATCTGAGGAGATCTGAGGGGATCTGAGGGGATCTGACGTCATGTTTCAGGTGCGGCGGCTGCAGGCAGCGGTGACTCAGCAGGAGAGAGAGAAGCAGCAGGTGCAGGGGGCGTGGACACAGGAGCGCCACCTGCTGGAGGCGGAGCTGAGTTCCTGCAGGGAGAAGGTGCGAGGACTCTGCCGTCATCACGGTTCGCTGATGTTTGTTGTGAAACATCGCGACAAAAACTGTTTTTTTTTTTATTGCTCAGCTGAAGCGTGTTCCTGAGCTGGAGGCGGAGCTTAGCGGCGCCACGCTGAAGCTGCAGTGGTTGAACGAGGACAAGGTCAAAGTGCAGCGAGAGGCCGACGATCGCAACCACCAGGTGACGACAAAACAGATCGACCAATCACAGACTCCCACTGCTTATGTCGCCGCCCTCTCACGTGCAGTGACTCTGTCCTCACAGGTGGAGGCGCTGCAGCGCTCCATTCTCGCGCTGGAGTCAGAGAACGAGCTGATTCGCTCTCAGCTCCATGCTGCCACGCGAGACAAACTCGGCCACGCCCAGGAAGTGACCGAGCTGCAGAGGAAGCTGGAGGACACTCGCAACAAGGTGAGGACGGAAGTTACATGTTTTTATGTTATCATTAGTTTTAGGAGTTATTCCTACAAAATAAAACACATGTTTTTATGTTATCTTTAGTTTCAGTAGTTATTCCTACAAAATAAAACACATGTTTTTATGTTATCTTTAGTTTCAGTAGTTATTCCTACAAAATAAAATACATGTTTTTATGTTATCTTAAGTTTCTGAAGTTATTCCCACAAAATAAAATACATGTTTTTGATGTTATCTTTAGTTTTAGAAGTTATTCCTACAAAATAAAATACATGTTTTTATGTTATCTTTAGTTTTTGTAGTTATTCCTACAAAATAAAATACATGTTTTAATGTTATCTTTAGTTTAAGTAGTTATTCCTACAAAATAAAATACATGTTTTAATGTTATCTTTAGTTTCAGTAGTTATTCCTACAAAAATAAAACACATGTTTTGATGTTATCTTTGGTTTTGTAGTTATTCCTACAAAATAAAAACCATGTTTAATGTTATCTTTAGTTTCAGTAGTTATTCCCACAAAATAAAATACATGTTTTGATGTTATCTTTAGTTTTTGTTATTCAAAATAAAATACATGTTTTAATGTTATCTTTAGTTTCAGTAGTTATTCCTACAAAATAAAACACATGTTTTTATGTTATCTTTAGTTTTAGAAGTTATTCCTACAAAATAAAATACATGTTTTTATGTTACCTTTAGTTTTAGTAGTTATTCCTACGAAATAAAACACATGTTTTTGTTTAGTTTTAGTAGTTATTCCTACAAAATAAAACACACGTTTTTATGTTATCTTTAGTTTCAGTAATTGTTCCTACAAAATAAAATACATGTTTTTATGTTATCTTTAGTTTTAGTAGTTATTCCTACATTATTAAAATACATATTTTTATGTTATCTTTAGTTTCAGAAGTTATTCCTACAAAATAAAACACATGTTTTTATGTTTAGTTTTAGTAGTTGTTACTACAAAATAAAACACATGTTTTTATGTTATCTTTAGTTTTAGGAGTTATTCCTACAAAATAAAATACTACAAAATAAAACACATGTTTTTATGTTATCTTTAGTTTTAGGAGTTATTCCTACAAAATAAAATACATGTTTTTATGTTATCTTTAGTTTTAGGAGTTATTCCTACAAAATAAAATACAGGTTTTTATGTTATCATTAGTTTTAGGAGTTATTCCTACAAAATAAAACACATTTTTTATGTTATTGTCCAGATTTCTGCTGGTTGATCGTTTCAGCTCAATACTCCCTTCTGGAAAGGGTAACCAGAACAAGTACGACGGGTACAAGTCGACTGTCTTTCTAAAGGTTTATTCCACATACACAGTTAAACAGCAGTTAGACAGCAGTCAGTTTGTAGTTAGAAGTTAGTTAGACAGTTATTAGTTAGTTAGTTAGTTTAGATAGTTAGAAGTTAGTCTGTTATTAGTTAGACATTAGTCAGCAGTACGTTAGCTACTAACTACAGTTAGTTAGATTGTAAAACCGACAAGTCGTACAGGTTCTGATGATAGATAGATTTACGAATCCACATACGAAGGTAATATATAACAAAACATGGCTTTGACAATGCTCCTTAAAGGCACTTTAAAGGCACCGGTGCTTTGATACCAATTACAACAATGAACAGATAAATAGAATGAAAGATAAATAGCTTTGCCTGCTAGAAAGTTCTACAGTTATCTTTAGTTTTAGAAGTTATTCCTACAAAATAAAATACATGTTTTTATGTTATCTTTAGTTTAAGAAGTTATTCCTACAAAATAAAATACATGTTTTGTTTTAGTAGTTATTCCTTCAAAATAAAATACATGTTTTTATGTTATCTTTAGTTTAAGAAGTTATTCCTACAAAATAAAATACATGTTTTTATGTTATCTTTGGTTTTCATAGTTATTCCTTCAAAATAAAACGTGTGTGTAGGTGGAGGAGCTGGAGGGGAGCGTGCGGACGCTGCTGCAGGAGAAGGAGGAGCTGTGTCGGGTCATGGCGGTGCAGGAGGAGCGAGTGTCCGTCACGCTGCAAGAGGAGACGCACAGACTGAGTGTCCAGAACCAGGAGCTCCATCACAAGGTACCCCCTCCTCAGCCGCCGCCTCCTCCTCCTCCTCCTCCTCCTCCTTAACTTTAAAAACAAAGAGTGGTTGTTGTTGTTTACAGCTGTCGGAGCTGCAGGTCAAAGGTCAGGATGTGCAGAAACTGACCCAGGAGCAGAAGAGTCTGAAGATGCAGCTGAGTGAGCTGGAGGCGGCGAGGACGCAGGCGGCGGACCAGGTCAGAACCACAGTCGCCCCCTGGTGGCTGTTGAATCAATTCAATTCAATTCAATGTTATTTGTATAGCGCCAAATCATAACATACATGATCTCAGGTCTGTACATAGACAACATCAAGGAGAGCAGAGAAACACAACAGTTCACACAATGAGCAAACACTAGGCATCAGTGGAGAGAAAAAACTCTGACAGAACCAGACTCAGAGATGTGCCTCGACCGGTTGGGGTGAAAGGAAAATGGGGGACAGTGGAGAGGTGGGGGACAGAAAGGGGGGGAGAGAAAGGACAAGAGGGAGATGAGGGAGAGACAGTAGAGAGAGAGAGACCAGCAGCAGATACACAACAACTGTATCAGGTTACAAGTTTATACAGTTACTGATATCGACTTTTTAATTACAAAATAATAATAATGGTGACGATGAGCGTAGCCTCGGAAACTGGATCTTGATCCTGCAACCTGCATGATGAGAATACAGAGAGAGAGAGGGAAGGAAGGAAAGACACAAACTAGGGAGAGAAAGAGACAAGGTTAATGACATATAAAAAGTCATAATCATATCCTGAGTGTGAGAGAGTGAATGTGCGTGTACCACAGGAAAATCCCCCAGCAGTTTAGTTCTATAGCAGCAGAACTAAGAGATGGTCCAGGTTTCCCTGAACCAGCTCTAACTATAAGCTTTATCAAAAAGGAAAGTTTTAAGTTTAACTTTAAATACAGAGAGAGGCTCCGCCTCCTGAACTATCATTGGAAGCTGGTTCCACAGGAGAGGAGGAGCCTGGTAACTCCAAGGTTCCTCACAGTGGTGATGTCATCTTTTTTTCTTGGTGTTAAACCTCGCTGTCGTCCCTGCAGGCGGCGCGGGCCGACGCCACCCTCAGTCTGGTGCAGGCGCAGCACACTCGTCAGATGCAGGAGCTGCAGGAGCTGCAGGGGCGGGTCTACAGCAGAGGAGGAGGCAGCCACGAGCAGGAGCAGCTGGAGGGGCGGCTACTGGAGGAGCAGAGGCGGAGTCAGCAGCTGGAGGAGACACTGAAGCGTCAGAGTCAACAAATCACCATCAAGCAGGTAAAAAAGTCACCTGATGCAGAGCAATTCAATTCAATTCAATGTTATTTGTATAGCGACAAATCATAATATACATGATCTCAGGTCTGTACATAAACAACATCAAGGAGAGCAGAGAAACACAACAGTTCACACAATGACAAACACTAGGCATCAGTGGAGAGAAAAAACTCCCTCTTAACAGAAGAAGAAATCTCTGACAGAACCAGACTCAGAGATGTGAAGTCATCTGCCTCGACCGGTTGGGGTGAAAGGAAAAATGGGGGATAGAGCAGCGCCCCCCTGAGTCCGTGGTGGGTGTATGTTTACTGCTGAGATATTAAAGTAAATTTGCTCAAGATTAAATATTTAAATTTGAACAGTGAAGAAGAGGGCGGGGCAGGAAGTGGACAAAAATATGTCCTCGCACTCAACTATGAAAGATGTGAGCATTAAACTGAGGAGAAAACAGGAAAAAATTCACGTTCAGTGTTAATGTGTCACACACTCTCACACACACACTCTCACACACACACTCTCACTCTCACACACACACTCTCACTCACTCACACACACTCTCACTCACACACACACTCCCACTCCTCACACACACACTCTCTCCACTCACACACTCTCATCACTCTCTCACACACACACACACTTCTCTCTCACACACACACTCTCACACACACTCTCTCTCACACACACACACACTCACTCACACACACACACACACACTCTCACACACACACTCACTCACACACTCTCACACACTCTCCCACACACTCTCACTCTCCACACACACACACCTCTCACTCTCACACACACACACACACACTCACACACCTCTCTCTCTCACTCTCACACACACTCTCACACACTCTCACTCGCACACACACTCTCACACACACCTCTCACACTCTCACTCTCACACTCTCACACACACACACACTCACTCCACACACACACACTCTCACACTCCTCTCCACACACTCTCACTCCCATGCACACACTCTCCTCACACACACCCTCACTCTCACACACACACACACACACACACCACACACACACTCTCACTCTCACACACTCTCACACACACACACACTCACTCTCACACTCACACCACCACACACACACACACCTCACACTCACACACACACACACTCTCTCACACACTCTCACTCTCACACACTCACTCTCACACACCACACACACACCACACACACTCTCTCACACACACACACACACACACACACACACACACACTCTCACACCACTCACTCTCACCACACTCACACACACCTCTCACACACACACACTCACACACACACACACGCATGCACCACACACTCACTCTCACACACACACACACACACACTCTCACACACACACACACACACTCACACTCACACACACACACACACATCACTCACACTCTCACACACACACACACACTCACACACACTCTCACACACACACTCTCACATGCACACACACACTCTCACTCTCACACACACACTCACCACACTCACTCTCACACACTCTCCACACACTCACACACACTCACACACACACACATCACACACACTCACACTCTCACACACACTCTCACTCACACACTCACTCACTCACACACACACACACACACTCTCACCACTCACTCACTCACTCACACACACACTCACACACACACACACATGCACACACACTCACTCTCACACACACTCTTCACACACACACTCCCTCTCACACACACTCTCACTGACACACACACTCTCACTCACACACACTCTCACCTCTCACCTCACACACACTCTCACTCTCTCACTCTCACACACACGCATGCACACGCACACACACACTGCTGCCTCCATCACTATGTTCTAACGACTTAACTCAGTGACACACAGTGACCACACGAGGCAGCAGAGGAGCAGCAGCAGCTCCTGGTTCCACGCTGCTAAAATGACTGGTTTTCTCTCTGAGGTTTGGTGCTTTACAGACTTCAGTCTCACAGTGAGATAAAGGCGTGATCACATTCCAGGACCGCACACACTTTTATCTGCGAGTGGCTCGGTTGACGCCGTGTTGTGTTCAGGATCAGTACGAGAAGACGGTGGCGTCGCTGCAGCAGAGGACGGACGGCGTGGAGCTGAAACTGAAGGCCGTGCAGACGGTTCTACAGGAGAAAGTCCAGCAGCTCAAAGAACAGGTCAGTCTTCAATCAGGTCCTCCTCTCACACTGTGACACACGCGCTGTTCTGACTGTTGTGTGATGTCATCACATGTCGCCTGCAGCTGGCGAAGAACGCCAAGGTGAGCACTGTGATGCAGGAAGTGTACGTGGAGAACAGTCAGCTGATGAAGGCGCTGCAGGTCACAGAGCAGCGGCAGAAACACGCAGAGAAGAAGAACTTCCTGTTGGAGGAGAAAGTCGGCGCCCTCAACAGGCTGCTCAGAGACATCGTCGCCGCAGCGCTCGCCACGTAGCTGTTCTACGCACGACACCTAGGGGGCACTGTTTGACACCTGTAACGGCGGCTGTAAGCTCCGCCTCCTGAAGCTGCTTCAGTGAGACTGTGGAGTGAATTTCAGCCAATGACAGATCATGTGACTTAGTTTTATAAAGTTTTAATGTTTACATCAGTGTCAAAGTGTGACTGAGGTCAGGGGTCAGAGGTCGCGCTGCTTTAATCACATGATCTGTTTCTGCCTGCTCACACCAAAGATGTGATGTCATCGTCAGTATTTCTTTTTTTTCTGTCAGGTACTTCCTGTTTTTGATCATGTGACCAGAAATAAAACGTTTTATCTAAATGTCTCACTGACGCGTGTGTGTGTGTGTGCGTGTGTGTGCGTGTGTGTGCGTGCGTGCGTAATCAGTGACGCGACTTTTACAAAAACACAGATTTTATTTTTTTGACTCAAACATTTCCACCATTGACCACGGGACAGGATGTGAGTTTCCAGCTTGCTACTCTCTGGCTCCTCCCCCTTCATCAGCACAGGATGTGAGTTTCCAGCTCGCTGCTCTCTGGCTCCTCCCCCTTCATCAGGACACCACGTGCTCCAGGACGCCCTGACGAATCAGCTGCTCACATTTCCACCGCGGCAGGAAGTGCTGAGGACACACAGTTTTTAAACAAACAGTGAAGGTCACATGTTTGATTGATGATGTCATCGATGACGTCATCAGTCAGATTCTGACCTGACTGTTCTTCTTCAGCAGAATCACTGTTCCGTCGTCGATCTCGAACTCTCCGTGGTCCTTTAAACACCTCACCTGTAAGAACACACACCTGTGAGCTCACACACACACACACTGCAGCTGGAGGTCAGAGGTCACACAGCAGCGGCGGTGGTTCCTCACCTCGATGTAGAGACTCTTAGGAGGTTTAATGTCCTGAGTGATGTCCAGACCTTCTCCTCCACCCAGAGACCGCATGAAGGACGCCAGAGACTTTTTATACTGACTGAACCACTGCAGCTGTGGCGGGAAAACACACACAGTCACATGACACACACAGTCACATGACAGCTGGCCCTTTAATGGCGCTCACCTCCTCCGCACACATATGGAAGCGGACGTTCGCGGGCAGGACGCTGCCGCACTCCCACCGCAGCGCTCTGATCCTCAGCAGACGGTCGTACCTGAAATAACATCACTTCCTGTTTTAGTGTCTCTTCACAGTGGATCCAAGATCACGCTGCACTCACAGCGCCCTCTGCTGGACCACAAGCCATATACTGATGAACAGTCTGAGGCACTTTCACCTGACACAATGTATGTCAGGGGGGTATTCCATCAACGTAGCTAAGAATTGCCAGACTTAGGTGTAAGCTTGAAGCTTGACTAAGCTCCACCTCCCAATCTAGCTCCAAGCCGTTCCATCAAGTGAAATCAGCTGGCTCTACCTGACGCTTAGTCAAGCCTCAACTGTTAAGCCTCAACTTGTGCACGCCCACAGGGAAAATAAAAAGCCCATTCTAGTCGAGCACGGAAACTGTGAAAAATGCCGAAAAGCAAGAGAAAAGAGTGTGCAGAGATGTTCTCCTCATGGAGGTAAATGAGGATTACAGCCACATAATCCCAAAGAAGGGCAATACCGCGGCAATCAATAAAGCCAGGGATGTGGCGTGGCAGATTATTGGCGACAGGTTGAATGTGTAAGTGACAAAGAAAATGAAGTATTTCTGCATCATCATGTTTTATAAATCCTCCATCAAAGGGACAAAATATATGGAGACAATAATCTACCAATTGATTTCTTGATGGTTTTTGTTTTAAACTAATCAATTATGTGGATCTATTAATGCAACCAAATCCCTACAATTAAAAGGAAAAGACAACCCTAATAAGTAACATTCATATGAACATAATTAAAATAGCATTATTGTTTCACTGCAATTTATGTGAAATTCTCCATATTTTATCATTTGGCAGCCCTAGTACTAATGTTAGAAAGTGATATTCATCACATTTATCAACTCAATGTTATGCAAATCGATGGGATAGCTTTCATTTATTTCCTGCATGGCCAATTGTATAGAATTGATATCATTTTCATTTAAGCCCGTCATTTTTACATGCTGTATTTTGTCCCAGATGCTATATGTTGAATTGTTGTATTTTCATCTTATTTTATGTAAAGCACTTTGAATCACCTTGTGCTAAAATGTACTATATAAAGTTGCCTTGCCTACATTTTTGATAATAATAGGCTACATTTAATCAAAGTATTTTACATGACTCATCACATTTATCATACAATTGATGGTAGATTATTACATGAAGAAATGCAATGTTGGTTATCATTCTATAGGAAATAATCATATGACAGATCTATTGATTATTTATCTAGAATCATTTAGCAAATCAAGCAATTCAATGGAAACGAGGACCCCTATTACAGTAAGTGAATGCAGGTGACAGCAAATCAATCATCTGTCTCCTATCAATCAGAGGCCCTAACCCTTGTTACATCAAAACAATGATGATCTCTTTAAATTTCCTTTTATTATATTTTTTTGCTAATTAGTTTAATTTTGTATTTATTTGTGTCTTATTTTTTATTATATTTTATTTGGGTGATAATGTTCTTTAATGTACTTAATATTATATAATATATAATATATAATTATTAGTCTAAATAATTTCTTGAATACATTTTATTATATATTTTATGTTTTACATATTATTTTATCATTCCATGACAGTTGTGTGTCTCTGTTTCTGTCTATTGGACATTCTTTGATCATAGATGGTGCTAAGCTTCACTTTTAGCCTGCTACAGACCAGGTTTGCCCGGCAGCATAAGTTACCATGGTTACTTGGCTGGCATTCACATTAGCCACCTTGGTGGAACAGGGTTGAGGCTCAGATTGATGGAACGTAAACCTGAGCCACAGTTATGGCTTAGCCATGGTTGAGGCTTAGCCAGAGTCATAGTTTCCATGGTTACTGAGTTGGGGCTAATCTCAGCCTCTTCCATGGAACCAAACTCTCACTCATATTAGCCAGACTTGGCCATTTAAGCTTGGCTTTGCCTTTAGCCTGCTTGATGGAATACCCCCCAGGTGTTACAGGGGTACAGGTGTGTGTGTGTGTGTCAGGTGTTTACAGGTGTGTGTGTGTGTGTCAGGTGTGTGTGTGTGTGTGTGTGTCACAGGTGTGTGTGTGTCAGGTGTTTACAGGTGTGTGTGTGTGTGTGTGTGTGTGTCAGGTGTTTACAGGTGTGTGTGTGTGTGTGTGTGTCAGGTGTTTACAGGTGTGTGTGTGTGTGTGTG
>NW_025321843.1:73983-111483 GCF_019176455.1 Solea senegalensis | reverse complement strand
AGGTTAGTGTTGTACACTGTGTGTGTCTGTGTGTGTGTGTGTGTGTCAGGTGTACAGATACCTGCCCGGCTTTGATTGGTTCTTCCTCGACGCCATCACAGCCAACAACATCCGCTTCTCCAGCGATGAAAAGTACGTGACTTCGAACATATTTGATTTAGACTGTATCATTTCAGTGCAGCCTCTGGTGGACAGTGGAGGAACTGCAGCTGCTGTTATTTATTGTATTGTCGCGCTAACGTCTGCGACTGCGTCTCCTCAGCATGAGTCACATCTCGTGTCCGTTGCTGATTCTTCATGCCGAGGATGACAGCGTCGTTCCGTTTCATCTGGGAAAGAAGGTGAGAATCCACCACGACCACGAACACGACACATCGTCACAATGTTTGTTTGTTTTGAAGCGTGTGCAGTTAAAGCTAACGCTAACATGTACTCCTGCAGCTGTACGACATGGCCGTCCGCTCACAGAGTCTCAGCGGTCACAAAGTTCACTTTGTTCCGTTTCACTCGTCACTGGGTTACAGACACAAGTTGATCTACAGGAGCCCGGAGCTGCCAAAAATCCTCAGGTACACACAACACGACGACAAACACGCGACAAACATGCAACAAACACACGGAAAACATGCAACAAACACACGGCAAACACACGGAAAACATGCAACAAATACACAACAAACACATGGAAAACATGCAACAAAAACACAACAAACACACGGAAAACATGCAACAAATACACAACAAACACATGGAAAACATGCAACAAATACACAACAAAACTTGCGCCACACATGTCACAAACACATGACTAACACTTTTGTCTCACTATGACTTTTGTCTCGTTTCGGACGACATAGGGAACTGTGACTTTTTGTCTCGTTTTGGACAACATACCAAACGATGACTTGTCTCGTTTCGGACAACATACCAAACTGTGACTTTTACCCACACACCGTCGTTTGGGCGAACTATGACTTTTTGTCTTTGTTTTGGGTGACATACCGAACTATGACTTGTTGTCTCGTTTTGGGCTGACACAGGAACTATGACTTTGTCTCATTTTGGACTGACACGCGAACTATGACTTTTTGTCTCGTTTTGGGCGACTGGGAACTATGACTTTTTGTCTCGCCGTTTTGGATCTACACGCGAACTATGACTTTGTCTCATTTTGGGCGACACACCAAACTATGACTTTTGTCTAATTTTTGGACTTACACCAAACTATGACTTTTGTCTCATTTTTGACACGAACTTCATGACTTTTGTCTTTTTGGGCGACATTTCCGCCTGACTTTTTGTCGCCGTTGCGGACACACGCGAACTATGACTTTTGTCTCATTTTGGGCGAACTATACTTTTTGTCTCACATACCTAACTATGACTTTTTGTCTCATTTTGGGCGACATACGAACTATGACTTTTGTGCTCGCTTCGGGTACCGTTTGGTGGACATAGACGCGGAACTATGACTTGATGTCTCGTTTTGGACAACATACCAAATGCTGACTTTTGTCGTTTCGACATACGAACTGTGACTTTTGTCGCTTCGGATTTACCCAATCCTGACTTTTGTCTCGCTTTTGGACACATACCGAACTATGACTTTTGTCTCGTTTTGGACATGCCGAACTTCATGACTTTTGTCTGGGTTTTGGACGACATACCGAACTATGACTTTTGTCTCGTTTGGGACGCATTGTACCAACTGTGACTTTTAATCTCCGTTCGAACTGACACAGTGAACTATGACTTTTTATGCGTTTGGGACGACATACCAAACTGTGACTTTGTCTCGTTTGAGACTGACCACAGTGAACTATGACTTTTGTCTCGTTTGGGGACGACATACCAAACTGACTTTTGTCTTTCCGTTTGAGGACTGACACAGTGAACTATGACTTTTGTCGTTTGGGGCGACATACCCAAACTGTGACTTTTGTCTCATTTGGACAACATACCAAGCTGATGACTTGTTGTCTCGCTTTGGACAACATACCAAGCATGGCTTTTTGTCTCGTTTGGACGGCACAGTGAACTATGACTTTTTATCCGTTTGGGGCGGCATACCGAACTGGCACTTGTTGTCCGTTTTCGGACAACATACCAAACTGTGACTTTTGTCTCGTTTCGGACGACATACCGAACTATGACTTGTTGTCTCGTTTTGGTCGACATAGGGAAACACCGAACTATGACTTGTTGTCTCGTTTTGGACAACATACCGAACTATGACTTGTTGTCTCGTTTTGGACGACATACCAACGATGACTTTATCTCTTGTTTTGGATTTACATACCTAACTGTGACTTTTGTCTCGCGACACGAACTATGACTTTTTGTCTCGTTTGGGACGACATACCGAACTATGACTTGTTGTCTCGTTTCGGTCGACATAGGGAAACACCGAACTATGATTTGTTGTCTCGTTTCGGACAACATACCGCACTATGACTTGTTGTTTCGTTTTGGACAACATACCAAACGATGACTTTTGTCTTGTTTTGGACGACATACCGAACTGTGACTTTTTGTCTCGCTTTTGGAACTGTGACTTTTTGTCTCGTTTTGGACGACACACCGAACTATGACTTTTTGTCTCGTTTTGGACGACACAGTGAACTATGACTTTTGTCTCGTTTGGGACGACACACCGAACTGTGACTTTTTGTCACGTTTTGGACGACACAGTGAACTGTGACTTTTGTCTCTTTGATGTTGTGTTTTGGTCAGCTTCCTGAAGGTGGCGCTCATGGTCGTTGTTTTTCCTTCCTCTCAGTGATTTCCTGGGCTCGGCTCCTCCTGTTCAGTGAGGACAAAGGACGATTATCTCACTCACACACAGACACTGAACAGTAGCAGTGTTTTCCTTTTTTCCTTTATGACCTTGGAACAAAAAGACCATGTTTTTTTTCTTCACTTCACTGTTTTTGAAAACCTGTTATGACTTGAATTATGAATTAAATATATTTCTTCTTTTAATTCATCTGTGGGTTTTTTTTTTGGTTACAAACGAAACAATGTCCTGTGACTGATTTGGTCAAAACTTTATTTTCAGGTGCAGTCGTGTGTGTGTGTGTGTGTGTGGAGACATACAGTACATAATGAAGAGTGAACACTGATTCTGACTAGACTTCATTTCCCATAATGCATCTATGAAATTATATGGCAGAATCCCCTGCTCTGTTTAAATGACAGAGTTAAAACTGACATGAGGTAATTCATCATAAAATCAAAAGTTCAAGTTTTTGAACATGTGGTTGGATGAAGTGCTGTGAGCGCCCCCTGCTGCTGATTTTAGCCATAAAACAAAAAGACAATGTTTTAAGAACATGTTGACGTCTTTAACTCACTCTCCCAAACCAAACCAAACCCCATAGAGAAAATCAGTGATTTTAACTTCACAGCCCACAAGAGTTGTTGATCCACTGCTGCCTCCATCACCAGGTTCAAATGTTTGATTTTGTCAATTCCTGTTCAAGTTTATGCAAGTGACACAAAGTGACCTCACGAGGCAGCAGAGGACCAACAACGCTTGTGTGTTAAGTTAAAATCACTGATTTTCTCTATGGGGTTTGGTGTGGGAGAATGAGTGGTTTACAAACGTCTAACAGTGAGTTAAAGACGTGAACATGTGACTTAGATATCACATTAAGGGGCGGCGCTCACAGCCACACGTTTAAAAAAAAAACAACAACCGTGAACTGTCTGTTTAACGTGTTATGACATCATGCTGAGCTTTGGCTGTGATGTCACTACTGAACATCGTGAGGTTTGTTTTAACATAGATCAACAGTATAAAATTCACATTACTGAAGACACGTCAGCGTTTGATCGGGTTTCCTCTCCTCTCGCTGATCACTTACTAACTTCGAGCGGCGGCTCGTTGGGCGGCGGGATCTTCACGCCGGACGGTTCCACTCCCCAGATCTCAGAGGCGTACTGAGCGATGGTTCGGTCGCTGGAGAACTTTCCCGACGCCGCGATGTTTCGGATCACCTTCCTCGTCCACTCTTTAGGATCCTGCACACAAAACAGCCGATCGATCAATAACTCATGTGCGATCAATGAGTGAAGAGCTGATCACACGTGTGCTGACCTTGTAGAGGTCACTGACTCGCTGCTGACACCGCACGTACGACTCAAAGTCTGCGAAAACCTTAAACCTGAAGGAGACATGAGGGACACGTGAGGACATGAACGTCAGTTAAAGACGGTGACTGTCTGTCTGTACCTGTCGTGGTTCATCAACATGTGGACCAGGTCTCTGAAGAGTCCTGGTTCTGTGGGACTGAAGAAGCCGTTCTGGATCTGATCCACCGCCAGTTTCAGGTCCGGCAGACGCTCGTAGAACACTCTGGCGTTATATCTGCGATTGATCGGAAAAAAAAAGAAGACGTTTGAACGAATGCGTCAAATATGTTGCATCGTTAAAATGTCAAAAACATAAAGACGTCAGAAAGTCAAAGGTCGTGAAATCATCGCGCAACAAGACGTCAAAGGTCAAAGGTCATGAGATCATCGTAAAAATGTAAAAAAAGAACGAAATTATTAAAACTCCACAAAACATCATAAAAAAGGTTCGACTTTATCACAATATTTTCACTTAATCACAATATTTTCACTTAATCACAATATTTTCACTTAATCACAATATTTCCGCGACTACTTCAGAAAAAGTCCAAACGTACAAAGTGAGAATCTCGTAAAAACAAACGTAAACATTTAAAAAGGTTTATCGGAAGTGAAAAAAAGTCTCCGAGGTTTGACAGGACGTCCTCCTCACCCCTTCCTGTCCATGTCCTGCACGTCCTCCACCCTCAGGCCAAAGATGAAGACGTTGTCCTCTCCGGCTTCGTCCACCATCTCCACTGTGGCTCCGTCCATCGTCCCGATGGTCAAAGCTCCGTTCATCATCATCTTCATGTTTCCTGTTCCAGAAGCTTCTGTCCCTGCTGTGGAGATCTGCTCTGACAGGTCAGCGGCCGGGACAACTGAGGACATCACACGCCTGTTACCATGACAACCGCTGCACTGAGAGACACACACACAGAGACAGACAGGCAGACACTGACCTTTCTCAGCCAGAGACACTCTGTAGTTTTCCAGGTAAATCACTTTGAGTTTGTCGTCCACTGCAGGATCATTATTGATCACATGACCCACTGAAGTGATCAGTTTAATGATCAGCTTTGCCACATGGTAACCTGGCGCCGCCTACAGGTGACACACACACAGACACACACACAGACACACACAGACAAAATTCAAACTTTGACACAAAACCACAACCTCTGTGCATTCATCTTTGTCCAGGTCACATGTTCACGTATTAACATGTTCATGTGTTCACATGTTCACGTGTTCACATGTTCACATGTTCATGTATTCACATGGTCACATGTGCACGTGTTCATGTATTCACATGTGCACCTGTTCATGTATTCACGTGTTCATGTGTTCACATGTGCACGTGTTCATGTATTCACATGTTCATGTGTTCACATGTTCATGTATTCACATGGTCACATGTGCACGTGTTCACGTATTCACATGTTCACGTATTCACATGTTCACGTATTCACATGGTCACGTGTTCACATGTTCATGTGTTCACATGTTCATGTATTCACATGTTCATGTATGCACATGTTCACATGCGCACATGTTCATGTATTCACATGGTCACATGTTCACCTGTTCATGTATTCACATGTTCATGTATTCACATGTTCACACCTTGCCTCCGATCATCACTGTCCTGGGAACAAACTCCGTGTCAGGCTCCAGTTTCAGTCCTGAAAGACAAACACAGAGTAACCAGCAGGGGGCGGAGACAGCGAGTCATCAGAATGGGCGGAGCCTCTCACGGTTGTAGAGCGTGATGACGTGCAGGACGTTGAGCACTTGTCTCTTGTACTCGTGGATCCTCTTCACCTGGACGTCAAACATGGATTCAGGATTCACACGCTGCTGCGTCTCCTTCTGCAGGTAGGAGGCGAACTTGAGTTTGTTCTCCTGTTCAGAGACAGACACAGGGACAGAGAGACAGACACAGGGACAGAGCGAGACGCGGCATTAGACAGGGACAAGGTGCAGGTCAGGAGACTGAGGACCAATGAGACGCCTGCGTTTGTACCTGTTTGACTTTGGCCACACCTCTGATGAAAGAGTCGTCATCCACAAACTGAAGGATCTTCTTCAGCTGCTGCAGGTCGCCAAGGAAACCGTCCCCGATTCTCTGAGGGACAAAAAGACCAGGTCATCGCCCTGAAGTGACCTTTGACCCTGAACCATGTGGTGATGTCATACCTCGGTGATGACATCAGCGAGGCCACGGTTACAGAGCAGCAGCCAGCGTCGAGGAGTTACACCGTTTGTTTTATTCTGAAACTTCTGAGGATCAACTTCATAAAAGTCTTTGAACCTGCAGAAGACAACGTTTCAGACAACACCTGAACACAACACAGCTCACTCACTCACTCACTGTCAGTCACTCAGTCACTCACACTGTGTTCTTGACAATGTCAGAGTGAATCCGAGCGACACCGTTGACGGCGTGTGATCCGACCACGCACAGATGAGCCATGTTGATCCTCTTTGGGGAACTCTCCTCGATCAGAGACATGCGGCGGAGACGCTCGCTGTCCCCGGGAAATATGGACCGGATTCTCTGAGAGGGGGAGAGAGAGGGAGGGAGAGAGTGTGAGAGAGAGTGTGTGAGAGAGAGAGAGAGAGAGAGTGGAGAGTGTGGGGAGAGAGAGAGGGAGTGAGAGAGTGTGTGGGAGGAGAGAGGTGAGAGAGTGTGTGAGAGAGAGAGGAGAGAGAGAGAGAGAGGTGTGAGAGAGAGAGAGTGAGGAGTGTGTGGGAGAGAGAGAGAGAGAGTGAGAGAGAGAGAGTGTGTGTGTGAGAGAGAGGAGAGAGAGAGAGAGAGTGAGAGGTGTGTGAGAGAGAGGGAGAGGGAGAGAGAGAGAGAGAGAGAGAGTGAGAGAGTGTGTGAGAGGAGAGAGGGAGAGTGGAGAGGAGTGTGTGAGAGAGAGAGAGAGAGAGAGAGTGAGGAGAGTGAGAGAGAGTGAGAGAGAGTGTGAGAGAGAGGAGGACAGTGTGTGAGAGAGTGTGGAGAGGAGTGTGAGAGAGAGTGTGTGTGTGTGTGAGAGAGAGAGAGAGGAGAGAGAGCGGAGAGAGGGAGAGGGAGTGAGGTGTGGGAGAGAGAGAGAGGTGTGTGTGAGAGAGAGAGAGTTTGGGGAGAGTGAGAGAGAGTGTGAGAGAGTGAGAGAGTGTGTGTGAGAGAGAGAGTGTGGTGAGAGTGAGGAGAGAGGGGTGAGAGAGTGAGAGAGAGTGGGAGAGGAGAGTGTGTGAGAGAGAGTGTGTGTGAGAGAGAGTGTGAGTGAGAGAGAGAGAGTGAGTGTGTGTGTGAGAGAGAGAGTGTGAGAGAGTGAACAGGAAGAAATTCAACATAAAAATAATCAACGAAAACTAAATCATCATCTTTCACAGAACATAAAACTCCCTTCTCTCCCCACATTTGCAGAAAATCCACCAAATTATTTGTTAATGGATAAAAAGTTCAGTTTTCAGTCTGGTCTTCAGCATCTACGTCCACACTGTTCTCCACTCTATTCTTTCTGCTTAAATAAACGTCCATCTGTGATTGGCCGATTAAAAAATTAAATAACTGACAGTGAGTTTTCTTTTTCCTGTCATATTTGTAACCGAGAATAAAAACAGAAAGTGAGAAAATGTTTCATTAAAGAAAAAACCTGAGACAGAAAGTGAAACATTGGACTTAATCTGACACACTGTAAAAAACAGTGAGTGAAACAGAGGACTTAATCTAACGCACTGTAAAAAACAGTGAGTGAACAGAAAGGACATGAATCAGTGACATGTGGATTAACAACAGAGATAAAAGCATTTACAGCCACCGCACCATGGAGAAGCCTCCACTGTAGGTCTCCAGCTTTCTTGGTTAGCGGTGGCTTGTACAGAGCCTTCCACTCAGGCTTCTGACCTGTTGTGAGGGACAGGTGAGTCCTCCAAGGAGTGTCCACTCTGTCCCTGAGCTTGCTCTGCAGTAGTGCTTTTAAAACCAGCTTTCATCGTCCTCCCCGTCATGTTCCACAAACCATAATCAATAAAATCATTCACTTTCAAAAACAGGAGTGATGTTCATGTTAGGGAAAGAGTCTGTGGGATCAGGCTGAGCTGAGCCATCACAATAGTTCATTAAAAGACTCAGTTCAGAGTCAGTCAGCTGCTGTTTCCAGTCTTTCAGCAGGAGACCACTCACCCAGACTGACCTGGTCCCCAGACACTGGGCAAGGTCCGCACACCTGAACCACAGGGCCCAGGGTCAGGACCCTGGCATCGCGCATTTTCCGAAGTAGGGACGGTCCTGCGACGCAGTGGAGCCGTGTCCCGTGAGTCACTGGTTCTTTTAGGAGCCAGAAAAGAGAGTCGCAGCGCCCTCTTTCCTTACAGAAGAGTTCCCACACTTTAAAGAGTCCTCTATAAAAGGTGGGGAAATTATCCAAGTTAAGTCCACGTAAATCCATTAAAAACAGAGAGTCTGCCAGACCCGGTCCATCACACCGCTCCAGTATGGCGCGAGCCACCGGCCTCCAGACCAAGTCTGAGGGTCCAGTTAAAAAGCGCCAGATGTGTCCGAGTCTGAACGCTGCTCTCCTGCTGGCCAGATGTACAAGTCTGTGGCCCCCCTCCACTTTTGGGAGAAAGAGGACGCTCTGGGGGACCCAGTGCAAACGGTCCCAGAAGAAGTCCACCATAGGGGCCTGCACCCTGGACAGCAGCCTCTCTGGCGGGTCCAGACACATCAGCCGGTGCCACAGCATGGAGGACACAAGGTTTTTAATAATGAGGACTCGACCTTTGAAGGACATCCTGGGTAAAATCCATCTCCACCTCTTAAGACGACCTTCAACCTGTTCAATAAATAGGTCCCAGTTGTGGGAGGTGGAGGCTGCATCTCCAAGATGGACACCAAGGTACTTAAGTCCTCCCCTTCTCCACGCTGAGCCCCCCGGGTAAAACCAGCTTCTTCTCTAGCCCCTCCCCCACTGCCACAGCTTCACTTTTCTCCCAGTTAATTCTCGCAGAGGAGAGTTTCCCGAAGTCAGCGGCAGTTTGGGTGAGACTATCGATGTCATCCTGAGTCCTCACAGACAGGATGACGTCATCAGCGAATGCTGACAATTTAAAACAGTCCTCACAGCCGGGAAAGGACAGACGAGACAGACGAGACAGACGAGACAGACGAGACCTCAGCTTGTGGAGAAAAGGCTCCAGGGCCAGAGAGTAGAACATGCCCGACATTGAGCAGCCCTGTCTAACACCTCTCTGGACCTTAAAAGGAGCGCTTAGTCTACCATTGACTTTCAGCACACTCTCAATGTCACTGTACAGGACCCTGATCTTAGCTATGAAACCTGAGCTGAAGCCAAAATCCTGCAGTGTCTGGCACAGGTAATGGTGTTCAACTCTGTCAAAAGCTTTTTCTTGATCTACAGAAATCAGACCAAACTCTGAGCCTAATGAACTAGAGAGGTCCAAAATGTCCCGAATCAAAGTAAAGTAAAGATATCAACCTGCCGGGAACACATTAGGTCTGGTCCACATGAATGACCTGGTCCATCACCTTCCTGAGTCTCATGGCCAGCACCTTAGAGAGCAGTTTATAGTCGGTGCACAGCAGAGACACAGGACGCCAGTTCTTAAGCTCCTGCAGGTCTCCATTCTTTGGGAGGAGGGTGAGGACAGCCCTCCTGCAGCTCAGGGGCCACCATCCCTTGCTCAGACTGTCTTGCAGGACACACAGAAGATCGTCCCCCATGACCGTCCAGAAGGCTCTATAAAACTCCGCAGGGAGACCGTCTATGCCGGGAGCCTTCCCGCTCTGCAGAGTCCGTAGCGCCTCCTGTAGCTCCTGGGCGGAAAGTTGTGCCTCGAGAAAATCTCTGTGGTCTTCGGTCACTTGCGGCAGCCCTTCGAGGAATGACAGCGCCACCTCTGGTGGAAGGAGCATCCATCTCAGCAATGTTCTGGAAGCGTAACCGAACCAGAGCACCATGGGCATGAAAACCCAGCAGGTCGGACAGAGCTGAGCGTTTGAGAACTTCAATATGTTCTCGATCTCCTGTGGAGTCTGCTCAGTTTTGCAGTTCCACCACTTCTCTCTCCAGATCTCTCATAGACCTGGTCATGTCTCTAGTGACACTGAGAGTGTACTGCAAGCAAAGCTGTTTGATCTGAACCTTTCCCACGTCCTGCTGCAGAGAACTGTACTCGGACTTAGTCCGACCAAAAATATCTGAGTGACTCTTTAAAACCATTATTGGTCAACAGTGTGGTGTTAAAGTGCCAGTACGCACTTCTACATTTCACATTCTTCATAAAAACCACACACTTCACCAGGGAGTGATCGGAGAACCCGACAGGGCTGATCACACCGCTCTTAAAAACATTCAAATGATGCTCGTAACAATAAAACCTATCAAGTCTTGCTAAAGACAGTGTGTTACCTCTAGAGTGAAGCCAGGTGTACTGACGCTGGCTCCTGTGGAAACATCTCCACACGTCACACAACTCAAAGGTTTCCATCATTTTGCTGATGGCGTTTTTTGAAGCAGTGTGAGGTTCCCCGTGGTTCCTGTCTAAGACAGGGTTCTCTGTGCAGTTAAAAACAAGAACTCCTCACTGCAACACTTGTGAAGTGTTTGGTTCAGTGTGTCTATGAAAACCAGTCTCTCCAGAGCAATAACTGGAGCATATACATTTATAAAAACCAGTTTCATCTTCTCAAACTCAGCAGTCACTTTTAAAAGTCGGCCTGGAACGACCTCGTCGACAGTGAAGTTAAAAGAAGAGAATCCCGACCCCCCCACTGTTACTGTCCCTGTGACTTAAAACCAGTTCCCCATTCCACTCCCTTCTCCAGTCACACTCATTATCAGAGGTGCTGTGTGTCTCCTGAATAAAAGTGACATTCAGTTGTTTGGTTTGGATCAAATTAAAAAGTGCAGCTCTCTTTGTGTCCTGACGAGCACCGTTAATGTTTAAAGATTAAAAAAGAGCTGCAAATAAACAAACACACACTCACCAAAGTAAAGAAAGGAAAAATCAACACACTCATCCATTCATCTCCTTCTCTAGCTGGAGTCCAACTTTTGTTAAAAATGTCTTCAGCCGAAAGATCTTTGTTTCAATAAAAGCAGGATGACCGAGGTCTCCTTTGTCCTTCATCAGAGACCTCACTGACTGACTGAAGAGACGCAGATCAGGGAAGAACTCCTCAATGTTCACTCCCTTGTCTTCTTTTGTGTCAGCTAAAAACTGTCTGACACAAGAGAAGGAGGAATCACTGTGTGTCTTCCTGTGTGTCTTCCTATGTGTCCTCCTATGTGTCTTCCTGTGTGTCCTCCAATGTGTCTTCCTGTGTGTCCTCCAATGTGTCACCCAGTGTGTCCTCTAATGTGTCTTCCTGTGTGTCCTCCAATGCGTCTTCCTGTGTGTCCTCCAATGTGTCTTCCTGTGTGACCTCCATCTGTGAGTTATCTTTTGACATTTTCTTATTTTTCGTGGTGATTACTTTAATTTCAGTGTTTTTCCCGTTTGATTGAACATTTGATGATTTTACCCATTGAATCATCATTATTATCATCATTATTATTATTATTATTATTATTATTATTATGATGGTCCAGAGCAGCCTCTGCCACTCTGGACACTGTCTGTCCTATGACTGTAGAGGACTCAGTCTGGACACTCTGTCCATCAGGGCTTTCCCTGTCTGTGTGTGTGTCTGTGTCTTTGTGTGTGGTGTGTGTGTGGTGTGTGTGTCTCAGGTGTGTGTGTGTCTCAGGTGTGTGTGGTGTGTGTGCGGTGTGTGTGCGGTGTGTGTGCTGCCACCCACAGCGAAGCCACGCCTCCACTGACACGCCGACATCCGGACACAGTCTAACGGCATGTCGGCGAGTCAGCTTCTCCAGCCCGGAGACTCCAGGTGCTGCCATTACCTGCAGGTCTGCTGCAGCGCCAAACACAAATGACTCTAAAACTATAAACTATAAACAACTCCAAATCAGAGTGTGAGAGTGTGAGAGTGTCTGTGTCTGTCTCTTACGTCCAGGTGTCTCTGGTTGATCTCATAGATGATGAGCAGATGTCTCGGCAGCAGTTGTTCAAACATGGGAACAGTCCATCTCTCCAGAGCCTCAGGAAGAACCGTGTGGTTTGTGTAAGCACATGTACGACATGTGATGTCCCACGCCTGCATGCACACGCACACACACGCACACACACACACACACACACACACAGGTGTGACGATGTCCATGATTCAGACCAACCCTGTCCTGGTCCTGGGCCTCACCTTGTCCCAGTCCACCTTCTCTACGTCCACCAGGATCCTCATCAGCTCGGGGATGGCGAGGGCCGGGTGGGTGTCGTTCAGCTGGATCGCCACCTGAGGGCGCAGGTGAGCACACAGTGAGTCTCCACCCCAACAGAAGCAGAAGCTGTTGGACTGCAGTCTGTGTGGACATCTCGTCTTTTGTTGTCTCACCTTGTCGGGGAATGTGTCGAAGGACGTCCTCACCGGGTCTCTGCAGCCAAACTTGGACGACTTGAACCTGCGGATGATGTCCTGCAGGGACGCTGCCACCAGGAAGTACTCCTGCTTCAGACGCAGCTCCTTCCCCTCAAAGAACTGAGGACAAACAGGACACCGGAGAGACAGTTGGACACCGGAGAGACAGTTGGGACAGCCGAGAGACAGTTGGGACACAGAGACAGACAGGCTTACGTTGTCGTTGGGGTAGAGGACTCTGGAGATGTTCTCTGCCAGGTTCCTGTCCAGAACAGCTTCAATGTAACCTCCTGTATTAACTGGGGACACAGACGGGGACACAAACGACACATGTGTGATGTCATCAGCTGCAGACAGACACAGCTGTGGACAGTGTGTGATGTCACAGTTAAACTCACAGTTGTGCAGTTTGAAATCATTAGGCGCTTTCGCTGACCACAGCCTCATCGTGTTCACCGTGTTGTTACGGTAACCAGGTACAGGTGTGTCATAGGGCATCGCCAACACCACCTGTGCACACACTGACAGTCATCATTCAGGTACAGGTAAAGGTTCCTCATGTGGACATTTGTCCTCTGACCTGTGTGTCCAACCACTTCACTCCCGTCTCCGTCGTGTCCACCTGACCGTAGAAGTGAACGGGCAGCATGTACTCAGGCCGCGCCTTCTCCCAGGGGTTTCCATACCTCAGCCAATCATCTGCTTCCTCCACCTAAGGGGGGCGGAGCAACACATTGGCCAATCGCACGTCTCCTTAACACCTGGTGTACTTACACTACAGGTGTGTGATTTAAAATTCATGGGACTTGGTGTGTTGTTAACCTGTTATTACTATATTACAACAACGGCATGCTATGTTAGCATATTATAAGTGTGTTGCTACTGTGTCATTAGCATGTTATTGTGTGCTACACACTGTTATTACTGTGTTATTAGTGTGTTAGCATGTTATTACATTTTATTGGCACATTAGCTGGTCCATTTGTGGTCAAAGCTGTTGTTAGCATGTTATTAGTGTATTATTGCCATATTATTAAAATAGATCAAATTAATGAAAGAATGAATGAATGAATGAATGAATTAGTTAATTAATTAATTAATTAATTAGTTAACTAAAAATTAAATACAATTAATATTAGCATGTTATTGGTGGGTTTTAGACGGTTGCTAATGTGCTATTAGCCTGCTGTGGCATTAGCATGAAATTGTGTTGTATGTGTTGTGTCAATAGCATGTTATTAGCGTGTTTTAGCATAGCATTAGCATACCTGCCAGCCATTGCTAATCTTCTGGTTGAAGATGCCAAACTCGTAGCGGATCCCGTAGCCATTCGCCGCGAGACCGAGCGTCGCCATGGAGTCTAAGAAACAGGCTGCGCGGGAGGAAGAGGCGGAGCTTCAGCCATGATGACATCAGTGGATCATTATTTTAATCAACGAACAATAACGCGCTCATGTGGCGTGTCCGTTTACCTGCCAGTCGTCCCAGACCTCCATTACCGAGACCAGCGTCCTCCTCAATGTCCTCCAGCTCCTCCAGGTCCAGACCCAACTACACACACACACACACACACACACACACACACACAACAGTGTGAGACGTTAGCAGGAAGTTCATCATTACCCAGGTGAGTGGGCGGAGCAGGTGAAGAAGAGGAGGAGGAAGCTGAAGGAAGGTGAGTGTTTGTTTACCTGGTAAATGGCCTCGTCGCAGGTGTTCTGCAGGCCCAGGTTGATCATGGTGTTCTGCAGCGCTCGACCCATGTAGAACTCCAGAGACAGATAATAAACCCTCTGAGGACACAAGAGACACAAGAGACACAAGAGACAAATCCCTGCCCATCAAAACACACCTGAAACTACACCTGAAACCACACCTGTCCTCTGGTTCTGGGTCAACGGAAGTGGTTAAGAAAAAAAAAGGTGACGGTAAAGAAAAAAAAAGACCAAAAAAATAAATAAAAACAAAAAACAATCTCCTTAAAAACGTGAGGAATGGAGGACTGTTGTTACGTGCTCTGCTGTGTTGTCTTGAAATTGTTTCCAATAAAAAAAACAAATTCCATTGATAACTGTCACGTGTCTAAATAGTCAAGTCTTATATAAGACATTATTTTATTATTATTTATTAACACCTGTGAGTGATGGCATGTAAACCAATAATCAGTGAAAACTGGTGTGTGCTGATGTTAGCAGAGGTTTACGACGTCACCAAACTTAAAATGGACTAAAACAAAGACACATTCGGTTCTTAACTTTGTGCCGAATCAATGTTTTGTTTCTACAACAGGGAAAAGTAAGCTACTTGTATCTTATATTTCTTTAATTCGCAAATAACTCGGGATGTTTTGTTGGTGGAGTTCGGCGTGTGGCATCTACGCCGGACAGCAGGCGTCGTGTGTGGGCTCTTGCTGCTCCTACCTTTGGGTCTGTCTCGTAGTAGTACTGCTGGGTCCGGATCCAGCGGCCCACCAGATGGTCCCGGACGGTGTGGGCCAGGGCGAAGTAGTAGTCCCGAGGCGTCGCTACGTTTCTGTCCTTCACCAGCGTGAAGTGCAGGTGTCGGTTAAAAGTCCGCTTGATCTCAGCGACGTCTGCGACGCCGGCGATGCCGCGAACACTGATCTGCTTTCGCTTCTCCAGGTCACTCAGCGGAGCCGCCATTTTCTACGAGGAGTCAGGGACCAAGTGAGGCCGCGAAGGGAGCGCAGAAGGCGGCCTGAGCCACGCAGAGCTCCCGCTAACAACGCCACACCTGACAGGTCGAGCAAGACGAAAACACGCAGTCACACCCACTTTGAGAAGTTTGAGAGTGGGCGGGACACACGGGCGAGGGCGGGGATACCAGTGGAATGTAAAATACTTCAACAGTAAGAGGTCTCACTCTGAAGCTGTCCCTGAGTTCTTTCAGAAATACAGACGTAAACTAGTCAAAGACTTACATGTTGACCCAGTTCCACTCGAACAATGCGGAAAAAGACATGAACGACAACTGTCCGGGGCTAACCACTGTTAGCTGTTGTAGCTGTTGCCACTAGTCGATAACAACGCCCGAAGCGTTCTCTCTCATGTTCGCCGATGAAAACCGGAGAGTTACTCATTCATTTACTGTGTAACAAATGTGACCGGAGTTTAATGAAATCAACCCAATTTAAGGAAATTAACGGAGTGAGTCATCTTCACTGCAAACCATCTTTGACTCTCTGCGTCGTGACGTCGTGCCTGGGACGTCAGTCGTTTTCCGGGTTTCAGAATAAAACGCCTCCAGTTTAAATTAAAAAAAAAGTTTGGTGCTCGATTTTCTTTTGTTTTCTTCCATTTTTGCGTGATTCCCTCGCGGTTTACGGCGCGTTTAAGTCAGGTGAGTGAATCCTACCTCCGCGAACTTTATAACGTGCGCAGTGAACAAAATGGTCCGTGTTTGAGTTTGAACGGCAGTGAAATGTGGGTCGGCAGGTTCACACCAGAGCTGTGAACCGGGAGCGGCTGCTGCTGCTGCTGTCTCTTTAAGAAAAACAAAAAACAAAAGACTCCGCTCATAAAATCTACGATATCTTCAGAGCTTGTTTGCGACTTTATCTCACTGCTCGACAGACTTTTGTAAACATCTAACACCAAAGTCCATAGAGAAAATCAGTGATTTTAGCTCGCAGAGACACAGGAGCTGCTGGTCCTCTGCTGCCTCGTGTGGTCACTTTGTGTCACTGAGGTTAATCTGAAGCCGAATTGACAAAATAAGACATTTGAACTTCAAAAGGGCTGAGTCACTCTGATGAAAAATCAGTCTCACTGATTGTTTTGTTTTCAGTGAAGATGTCGACCACGTCTCAGAAACATCGCGACTTTGTCGGTGAGCCGATGGGCGACAAGTCGGTGATGGCGCTGTCGGGAATCGGAGGGATTCTGGGAAAAAAGCTGGAGGAGCAGGGTTTTGATAAGGTCAGCAAATTTATCAATAAATATTTATTCAATAAACACACATTGACTTTAGTGCGTAGCGCCCCCAGAAGGCCGCAGAGCTTATTACAGCCAAAAATGTCATTTCATTGTCATTATTTTATTTTGTCTGTTTATGCAGTTTTTTTTTACTCATTGTTTTCACTGTCAAGTTTCCCGTGTTTTCAGCATCATTTTCACGTCGTTTGTTTCACGTTTTCCTTTTTACATGTTTCAGTTCAGTGTTGTCATTGTGTGGTTTTCAGTGAAATTGTCACATTTTTATTGCATATTCTACTGTTATTTTCACATTTTTGTGTTTTCTGTGACACTCTCATGTGTTTTTGTTTGTAGTTTTCACATTTTTCTCAGGATTTTCATGTCATTTTCCTGTGTTTTTGCCGTGCGTGTGCAGGCGTACGTGGTGCTGGGTCAGTTCCTGCTGCTGAAGAAAGACACAGAGATGTTCACTGATTGGCTCAAAGACGTGAGCGGAGCAAACAGTCGTCAGGCAGGATCCTGCGCTCAGTGCCTGAAGGAGTGGTGCGATGCTTTCCTTTGAGACCCCGCGTCCTATTTCATTATGGCCACGCCCCTTTCATGTCCCTGCAGGACAGGTGTTTGTCAATAAAAAGCTTTTGTCTCAAAGTTTGTTTCTTTTTTTTTCTTTTACACCGTTTCACCACTGGAGCTAATGTAAGGCTCTCAGACGCCCCCCTGGTGGCAGGGGAGTGTAGTGGCTCAGTGGTCAAGACCGGTACCCTGTGTGCGAAAGACATCATGGTCACAAGTTCGACTCCACCCCTGGCTGATTGTATTCAACTCCATTGTAAGTCGCTTTGGTTAAAAGCATCTGCTAAATGACATGTAATGTAATGTAATTATTGATCAGCATCAATAATCAATAACGTGTGAGTGTAAATCATGTTTTATTAAGCAAATCACTGAGGTTTGGCACTAAAATAAACAATCACAGTCGCTGTCGACACAAACCCAACAATCCGATTCAAGAACAAGGTCAAAGGTCACAGTCGTGTAAGATATTTACATATAAGTCCCGCAACAAACCCCCTTTAATCAGGTAAAATGTAAACAATCACATATTTCTTTTAAACTTCATGTTTGACATGTGACAGTCACATGATCAGCAGTGCCCCCGCGTGGACAGAAAGTCTTTGATTATTACTTCAACATTTCAAAACAAGGAGTGATCACCAATCATCTGGTTTCCATGACATCACAGAAACAGCAGATCTGCCGTACTGTTGGCTCCGCCCGCTTATGGTGGCTCAGTGTGATGTCATCAGTTTCTCTTCAGAGAGTCGATGTAGTGAAACGTGGCCCCGAGAGCCCAACTGGTCTCTACACTGTTAATGGTCCTGGCCAACTAGAACACACACACCGAACAAAGTGACATCATGTGACAGATGAACTACAGACACTGTTGTATGTGGTTCAGGTTCTGGTGTATGTGGTGTGTGTGGTCCAGGTTCTGGTGTATGTGGTGTGTGTGGTCCAGGTTCTGGTGGCCATGTGGTGTATGTGGTTCAGGCTCTGGTGTGTGGTGTGTGGTGTGTGTGGTTCAGGCTCTAGTGTGTGGTCAGGTTCTGGTGTATGTGATGTGTGTGGTCCTTTCTGGTGTATGTGTGGTGTATGTGGTTCAGGCTCTGGTGTGTGTGGTGTGTGTGTGGTTCAGGCTCTGGTGTATGTGGTGTGTGTGTGGTCAGGTTGGGTTCTGGTGTGTGTGGTCAGGATTCTGGTGTATGTGAACAATATTAATGTGGTTCAGGCTCAGTGTATGTGGTGTGTGTGGATTTCGAGTTCTGGTGTGTGGTGTGTGTGTAGTCAGGTTCTGGTGGTGTATGTGGTGTGTGTGTAGTTCAGGTTCTGGTGTGTACATGTGGTGTGTGTAGTTCAGGCTCTGGTGTGTGTGGTGTGTGTGGTCAGGATTCTGGTCTCTATGTGGTGTGTGTGTAGTTCCAGGCTCTGGTGTGTGTGTGTGTGGTCAGGTTCTGAATGTATGGTGTGTGTGGTTCCAGGCTCTGGTGTGTGTGGTGTGTGTGGTTCAGGTTCTGGTGTATGTGGTGTGTGTGGTCCAGGTTCTGGTGTATGTGGTGTGTGTGGTCCAGGTTCTGGTGTATGTGGTTCTTACCTTCAGTTGTTTGTGTGGAGGGAACCCGAGCTCCTGCAGCAGGACTGTGATGTAGACCAGGTCCAGACACAAGAACGGGTCCTGCTGTGGACTGACGGACTCAGCGCTGCACACTGCAGAGACAAGTCACATGATCAGCTTTGACGTTTGTATAATGTAACAGGTGCAGTTGTAGAATCAGACACCAGGTGGCAGCGACTCACCTGATTTAGCTGCATCGATGTAATCGCTCACTTTGATGACTCCACCTTTTTTTTCATCTGAACACACATAAGTCATCAGTTCATGTGATCACATGACCATGGTGAACGAACACACACACACACACACACACACACACTCTAACTTACACACACACTCTAATTTTACACACACACACACACACTCTAATTTACACACACACACACACACACACACACACACACACACACACACACAATTTGGCACACACACACACACACACACACACTCTAATTTACACACACACACACACACACACACACACACACACACTCTCTATCGCTTCTAATTTACACACACACACACACTAATCGCTCTAATTTACACACACACACACACACACACTCCTAATTTACACACACACACACTCTATCGCTCTAATTTACACACACACACACACTCTAACTTACACACACACACACACACACACACACACACACACACACACACACACACACACACACACACCTGGCTCTAATTTACACACACACTCTAACCTACACACACACACACACACACACACACACACACACACACACACACACACACACACACACACACACACACACACACACACACACACACACACACACACACACACTCTCTCTCGCTCTAATCTCTCACACACACTCACTCTCTAACTTACACACACACACACACACACACACACTCTCTCTCTCTCTCTGTAACTCACTCCCTCCCCCTGACCTCTGACCCCTCACCGATCATGTGCAGGTCCACAGCGCGGTCGTAGTAGTAGGAGAAAGCGTAGAAGTCCATGTCCGCAGCCTCTGACGCCTTCATCACCTTCTTGTAAACGACCTTCTCCACTTTGTTGAGGCACGCCTCGTAAACCTGCTCCCCTGGAACACACACACACACACACAAGGTTCCTACTGTCCCACAGATACGTGACACAAGCGTGGTCAATCAGAGCGCGGTGTGGGCGTTACCTTCCTTTTGTCCTTTCACAGTGTAGACGACGTCAGCGTGTTCCCAACTGCCCGAGTACTCTGGAGCCAGGCAGGGGCTGACCAGCTCAGTGCTGCCCCCTACTGTGAGCATGCACACACACACACAGGTCACAGTTAGAAGCTGCTCTCTGATTGGTCCAGACAATATTTATTTGTATACAATTAAAATGTCCTGCTGTAACTTTGTCGTTATGTCGCTGCTCTGTGTACAGTCCTTGTGATTTATCTCGCTGTGCCACCAGGGGGCGCTGATGCTTTACATCGTTATGTTTTTGTAACATTTTTAATAACGTCAGTGACATAAGTTCAGGTGTTACATCAATAATCGTCCCCTTCTACAGAACAATGTGAGGGACAACAAACGCAGTCACACCGGTCACACTTTATTTATTTGGAATAATGACAGAATAATGTAACAAATATAAACAGTGTTAAAAGATTATATATGACATATAAACAGTTTCACAGTGACTAAAATATACATTTAAAGTCATTTACAGTGTTTACGTGGTGTGGATTATAATTTAACACATATAAGAATAGTACATATAAATATACTACGTTATAAACACTTTAAAATATACATTTTTTGATTGATTTCATTTAAATTCATTGTTCATTCATATAAATGTAATTTGATTCTATACTTTTTTAAATGTAAATAATATTAATATTACATTTACTTCACATGTGTTATATTAAGAAATATCAAATATACTTTACTCCATCAGTAAATGAGACTATTTTAATATAGAGTATATAAACATACTCTGTTCAGTGTAAGATAGGCGACAGAAGCTGTAAACTGACCTGTGTAAAGAAATGAAGCCGTTTATTTTGTTGTTTATGGACTCACACGTGTGTGTGTGTGTGTGTGTGTGTGTGTGTGTGTTATAGCTGATGTTTCTTCACAAACAGCTGCCACACAAGGAATTAATCTTACTGCTGCTGTTATTAAAAGATTAGATAATGGCTTATTTATCTGGGGGCAGGAGGAGGGGAGGGTTAAAGCCAGATGAAAGCAAATTTAAAAAACACAAAAACAAGAGTAAAAGTAAAAAGGGAGGGATTATACGTACATGGTGAACCGTCGACACCTCCTAAGATGGCAAATCGAGCTGACATCAGACCCAGACCCAGATAACTGCAGAACCAGAACCACCCACACACACACACACACACACACACCAATAAACATGAAAAGTCATTGGTAGAGAATCCGTTTTAAATCATGTGCGTGTGGAGTTCCACAAGGATCAACACTAACACCTTCACCGTTTCTCATCAATCTAAATCATCAATAATTGAAAAGTGACTGCATTTTTTTTTTTTTTTACACACATAATTTGGTTTCATTAATGACTATAATACGTTTTAACATCAAGAGTCAAGTAGAACAAAAGAGCTTCATGTGTCAGTTTAAATCTACGACGTCTTTATCTCACTGTGAGACACACTCACTCTCCACAGAGAAAATCAGTGATTTTAACATCTCACACACACACACACACACACACACAGGACTGACAGCATCTCATAAAATCTGAACTGTATCTGTGTGTGTGTGTACCTGTGAGTGTAGACGGTGTGTGTTCTGTTGAACATCTGGAAGGACCTGATGTAGTCGATCGGCGAGGTCTGGATGGTTTTCTGCTCAAAGGAACACACAAACACACACACGTCTCTGAGGGTGTTTATTTGGGATTAGTGTTGCATTTACAGATTACAGCTTCAAAGACAGAGCCATACGTGTAGTTTGACTCAGGAGTGAAAGAGAAAGAGAGACAGAGAGAGAGAGAAAGAGAGAGAGACCAAACTTCCTCCATCTTGCTTTACTAGCTCCACCCCCTCTGCACTCCTCACCTCATCCTGAGGGCTGAAGGTGATCTGAGTTGAGCCACCGCCCAAATCCAACATCCCCACTGTGGGCGAGTGAGCACTGTGAAGACCACCTGAGAGAGAGAGAGAGAGACAGAGAGGCAGACAGAGGCAGACAGACCGAGAGAGAGAGATGCAGTATAATCCAATAACAGGTAATCACTATTTCTTGTATCCACATTAATCTGGGTTTAACAAAACAACCACTCACACACACAAAGAGGCATAAAAGATATTAAATATTATTATTATAATTGGTTTTGTGTGTGTGTGTGTGTGTGTGTGTGTGTGTGGACCACACCTTCATTCAGGTCAGACTCACGTCAAAAACAGGTTTGAGCCACATGAACAAAAGACTCCGCTCAGTTTAAATCTATGACAGCTACGTCACATGATCACGTCTTTGTCTCACTGTGAGACAGACGTCTGTAAACAACTCACTCTCACACACCAAAGATTGATTTTAGCTGGCAGGGACAAGGGATGTATATAGTTAGGATTTTATCGATACCGACACTCCTTATTGGTACCAATACTTATCGATAACATGTAATTTTGTGTAAAAAAATAAACGTACAACATAGACGTTACAAGATGTTAAAGGATTCAACCTTTTTTTTAATACCACATGGTGATACAGTATTAAAGCAATGTGGGCGGAGCTGTGGTAGCTGCTGCTTGGTTCATGCCGTCTACAGGATTAACGTAACATATAAAAACTTACCACGACTTAGCATCGCAGAAACGACAACAGGTGCCGCTGCCACGACACAGCAGTCTTTAGCGTTAGCCGGGCTGCTAACTTTGTTATAGCAATTAAACACGCCGCACTCCTTTAGCTTCATACTATGAGCGCGCTCCAAGTGTTTGGTGATGAAAAAAAAAGTACCGGTCACAGTATCGTTTGTGCAGAATCTTAATGGTACCCTGGTACCAACCCAATTAGGAACCGGTACCAAAAAGTACCAGTCCTCGGTATACATGCCTAGCGGGGACACAGGAGCTGCTGGTCCTCTGCTGCCTCGTGTGGTCACTTTGTGTCACTGTGTTAAGTCTAAATTAAATATTTCAAATGCCAAATTCATAAAAATAAGATGTTTGAACTCAGTGATGGAGGCAGCAGTGGATCAATAACTCCTGTGTGTGTGAAGTTACAATCACTGGGGTTTGGTGTGGGAGAGTGAGTGGTTTACAAACTTCAGTCTAACAGTGAAATAAAGACGTGATCATGTGACGCACAGATCGCAGATCTCCTTCTGTCCGAGTACCAGTCCGTTTAAATTCTCACCTGTGAGGAAGTTGATGGTGATCCACGCAGAAATCCCTGAACACACACAAAAAAATCAAAACATCAGTCCACAGCACACGTGTAACCATGACGACCTGTGGCCGTGTCATAGACGTGAACGAGAACTGGGCTGCCAATGCTATCAAGAATGCTGTCATGGCAACAGTAGATACTTCAGAGCATGTGAATATAAAGTGCTTTAATAACAATGTTTTTACGTGGTGCTGTTCAACAGACCAACTGTTGGTGTTTAAAGAATGAAACCAAGTCTCTGGCATTGTTCAGCTTCTTTAATGTGTTTCTTTGCTCCATCATTTCCATGTTTGACAAACACTGATGGTCAGTTGCCACGGTAACCCTCACTGATCGTGTGTTTATTGATTATCTATCGTTGTCGTCCTCGTCGAGTCTGAAGAGATTTAAACGACATCCACAGAAGCGACAACGCACTCCTTCTTATTCGGGTCAAATCAAAGTCGACATGAGTGTCCGCGGCAGAGCGTTTGCTCTCAGTGGCGTGCATTAGTGCCTTTTAACCCACGACCTCTGACCTCTGTGAGCACAAGTGGACGATTACAGGGTTTGATAGAAAGTGTATCATAGGGAGCTTTACCATAACACGCTAAGACGCAGTTTTTCAAACAAAAACAAACAAGCTTGGCGCTAAACACCGGCACTTAGCACCCACTCAGAGAACCTGCATTTACAATAAGTCGCTGGGCGGCGTAATCTCTGCGGCGGATAAGCACCCGGGGACGAGAGCGCGCGCTAACGAGGCTGATGGAGTCCGTCAGACTCCTGAAAGACGCAGGACTGAGGCCATTAGTGAGGAAAAGTGGAGCGGGATAAGAAGTTAATTCAGCCGTCGCTAAAAAGACATTTCTGGCTCAACAAGAGGGGGGAGGGGGGGCGGGGTTTAATCGGCCCGTGTCCCTCCCTCTTTAAGATTAAGTGGAACATTATCCCACATGGACATAATTGCTTGTATGAACTAGTTTAAAAAGGATTGGATTATGTGCAGCAGGAGTCTCGTGTCCAAACACACACACACACACACACACACACACACACACACACACACACACACACACAGTCCCCTATGTGTTCACACACATTTTAATTCAAATGTAAACTCATAAAAACATCTTCATCTTCTCAGGTTAAGTTAAATGTGTGTGGGGTGGGGGGGTGGACCAATCACAGAGCAGCAGCAGCAGCAGCAGAAACAGCAGCAGCAGAAACAGCAAAACAGCAGCAGCAGAACAGCAGCAGCAGCAGCAGAAACAGCAGCAGCAGAGAAACAGCAGCAGCAGCAGAAACAGCAGCAGCAGAAACAGCAGCAGCAGCAGAAACAGCAGCAGCAGCTCAAAGGCTAAATCAAAGGAGGGAGGGACGGCCGTCGTTTTCTATCTCATCTGACCATTAATCCGCCATATTGGCTTTTATGGCGTTTGGGAAATCAGAGGTTTGAGTCGGTGAAATCTCATCACGACGACGTTCGTCTGTCCTCAGCAGACGAACAGAGGACAGACGCACAGGTGACATCACTGGGCCGGGGGTCACATGTCCAACTTGTCCAACATGTCCAACGATTAAAACAAAACAAGATGTGAAGTGAAGACAAAAGACAGGGAGGTTACCTTCGTCAGTGCCGTCCATGATGGACACGCCGTCGTCTCTGGATACAAACGGTGACTGGTGAAAAAGCACCCTCACCTGGACACACAGAGGAACGCGGTGATGACTCAGCAAAATGATGTGAAAAGAAAAGAAACAGAAACCTGACCCTAAACTCAACCTAACCTTGAAACATATCTTCACCTTAAAATGTAGTCATTGACATTGTGGGGACTTGATTTTTGTCCCCACAAGGAAGACAAGTCCCCATAATGTGACCGTGTAAACAGTTTTAGTCTAAAATCACTGTTTGTTCTCGTAACTCTACTGGCAGCCATTTTGTTGTTGTCTCATACAAACACACTATAATAACCCTGACTCACACGCGATAGGCGACAGTGAGCTTGTATGTGTATCATGTGACCACGCCTCCGCCTCACCTGTCTGACCTGATGAACCTGTCTGCAGGTGTGGCACAGCCTCATTCTGTATGTTTAAAATGGACTTTGGTGTGGGAGAGTGAGTGTTTCCTGTCTCACACTGAGACAAAGACGTGGTTCGTCAGGCTCCTGGTTCACAGACATTAACGTCGTGTTAAAGTCGTTTATTTTGGATATTTTTTCTGATTTTATGATGAAAACTAATCTGTGTTTGAATCAGAACCAGAGTGTGATCATCAGAGCAAAGCTTCAGATTAAACCTCTAGTCCTGTTACTACTGATTAAAAGCTTTAACCACCACCATGATGAATGATGAAGAGGAGGAGTTAAAGGTGTCAGCTGATCACTGAACAATCAAAGACAAACCTGATGTGACCTTTATCAACTTTATTTACCTTATTTTTTTATTTTTTTATTAATTTGAAAATAGAATAGTTTGGTGTTTTTATTTTTACTTGAGTGTGTGAGGACATGTCCCACAGTGTCTCTGTCCTGGTGCGTCTCACCTTGTCCAGTAGCTGCTTGGCCTTGTCTCCGGGAAGGAGGCGGAGCCCGGCCGTGGCCTTCAGGACCACCGGGGTCACATTCCAAACAGAGGGTGGGATGCTGGACCTGGCCACTTCCAGCAGCTCCTCAATCCCCGACGTGCACTGGTCACGTGACACGGGAGGTGGCGGGGCATAGAGATGGACACGGGGGAGGAGGAAGAGGAGACACTTTTAGTGAGGCTGTGCTTCAGAGAGACAGAGACAAAGAGACAGTGAGACAAAGAGGCAGAGAGACAGTGAGACAAAGAGACAGAGGCATTTTTCTCATTTATTCGCTCCTTTATTTTGCAAATGTACACTTTATTTTGAGCTATTAACTTCTGTTTAACATATGTTTGTTTCAAAAATGACTTCACTTCGCAGCAAGTCGGGGAAAAGAGACGAACAAGTCTTGACCATAGAGGCTATTTCTGAGCTACTCGAGCAGCACAGGCAGTCGCTAGTCTACGACTTTAAAACGTCTTTCAACCAGCTGGAAAACAAATTTGACGAGGTTCGCTCCACAGTTGACGAGCATGGGCAGCGCCTTTCGTCGTTAGAGCTCGCTGCGGATGACCTGAGTCAACGTGTCGGTGAGCTGGAAAGTGTCTGGGCTAACCTACAGGAAAGCAACTCCAAGCAACTCCAAGCTAACGGCTAAGTCATCCACTTAGAGGGTCGCAGCAGAAGACAAAACATTTGCATCTTGGGTCTAGCGGAGTCTATTGAAGGCGGGAAACCTACAGCCTTTTTTTCTGATTTGCTGTGCGAGGTTTTTGGAAAGGAGATGCTCCCATCTCAGCCCGAGGTTGACAGGGCTTATCATTCGCTAACAGCAAAACCAGCCCCCGGTCAGAGACCGCGTCCTGTCATTCTCTGTCTGCACCGCTATCAGATGAAGGACCTTCTGATCCGCGATGCCCGCCGTAGAGGGAAGCTGGAGTACCGCGGCCAGCAAATCCAAGTTGTCGAAGACTACAGCCCTGGCGTTCAAAGCCAGCGTGCCGATTCACTGCTTCTGTCCTTACCAACTCTCAGCTCTCACAACCCTTTAACCTCTATCGGGGAACCCGACAAGGGTGTCCTCTAAGCCCCCTGTTATTTGACCTGGCCATAGAGCCGTTGGCGATGGCAATCCGCAGTTGTGAGAATATCTCTGGTACATGGAGGAATGGAGTGGAACATAAAGTGACCCTATATGCAGACGACTTGTTAAGTTTTATCTCACGTCCAGATATCTCTCTGCCTGCCATGTTATCCCTACTGAATGATTTTAGACAGTTTTCAGGATACAAATCTGAACTTTTCCCTGTCAGTGAGGAGACACCGGCATCAGACTACTCCAACCTCCCTTTTAGGATTGTGGAAAACAAATTCACTTACTTAGGTATTACAGTTACGAAGAAGCAGACGTGTCTTTTCAAAGAAAATTTTCTTACCATGCTAAATCACACGAGACGGTGCCTGACCCAGTGGTCGCCCCTTTCTATGTCTTTGGTTGGCCGAATTAATTCTATCAAAATGAATATTCTCCCTAAATTTTTGTATGCTTTCCAATCAGTATAGTACCAGTACAACCCTTCATTCCTAAATCATTTTTTGATACATTAGATTCTGTTATAAAATCCTATATATGGAAAGGGAAGTGCCCTAGGTTAAATAAGGTCCATCTCCAAAGACCCAAAGGAGAGGGGGGTATGGCGCTACCTAATTTTCGTTTTTACTATTGGGCAGCCAACATTCACTGTCTTACGTTTTGGTCTTTTTTTCACAATCGATCTGAATGGCCTTCATGGGTGGCAATGGAGTTGGGTTCTGCTAAAAGCTGTTCGGTTCCAGCACTTCTTGGATCTAAACTTCCTCTCCCACCAAGTAAACCCATAGATAATACAGTTGTCTGGCACACGATGAGGGTGTGGGCTCAGTTCAGGAGACACTCCTTCAATTTCTGCCAATCACTTTTTTCAACCTTCCTTATTGGATGCAACATTCCAGGAATGGCGGAGACTGGGTATTGAGCGTTTCAGGGATCTTTTCATAGATAATAATTTTGTATCATTTGAGCAACTAACTGAGAAGTTTAATCTTCCAAAGTCTCACTTTTTCAGGTATCTACAAATAACTTTCAGATACCAAGCTTCCCTCAGACACCTGATGTGAACATTGCTGATGCACTTCTCAATTTACAGCCATCACACAGGGGTTTGAAAGTTGTACACAGGACCCATATATCCAAAGGCAAATGATCTCGTTTTCACCCAGATGTGGATCCCTGGTGCAACAAATGTAAGAGGGCGGAGGCTTCACTCATCCACATGTTTTGGACATGTCCTAGCCTTGAGAAATACTGGAGGGAAGTTTTCCAAACCTTGTCCTTGATTGTCAATTTGAACATAGAACCCAACCCTTTGGTCGGTCTTTTCCAAACTGCGAGTGAGGTCGATGTGCGCCTGACCCCAGCTAAACGGCGAGCTCTGTCTTTCGCCTCTCTCCTGGCCAGGCGTGCAATATTGCTGCGATGGAGAGATGCTGTCCCGCCCACCCACGCTCAGTGGTTGAGAGATGTTATGTCTTGTCTAAATCTCGAAAAAATACATTACTCGATCCGTGACTCCAAAGAAAAGTTTCAGAAAGTGTGGGGACCCTTTCTGGAATACTTTCACAATTTAAAAACTACATAGGGACCGGATCCCTCACACTTTGCTTTTTGTTTCTATGTCACCAATACCAAGTGTACAAATTGGCCTGATGCCTGCTTTTGACCCATCTGTGGGTTCATAATTCATATATATATATATATATATATATGTATATATATATATATATATATATAAATATATATATATATACATATATACATATATATATATATATATATATTCTCTTTTCTATCTTGCTTTACTTACTTTTTCAGAGTAAAACCTGACTTCCAGCTGTTACGTGTACCACTCCGGGAATTAAGCACAGTTGGTGTTTATTCGGTTTATTCATTTGTGAATGTGTCTGGCCAGGTAATGATATGTTTTAAGGGGTGGGGTTGGGTTAGATAAGGTTTCTTGTTTTGTGATTTTGTAATTGTGTAAAAAGAGACGCAGAGACACAGTGAGACAAAGAGACAGAGAGAATAAGAGGCAGTGACACAGTGAGACAAAGAGGCAGAGAAGAGAGACAAAGAGACAGAGACACAGTGAGACAAAGAGGCAGAGACACAGTGAGACAAAGAGGCAGAGACACAGTGAGACAATGAGACAATGAGACATACCTTCTCTGGATCATCAGCATATGCAGACAGTCCAGGTTTGATGGCCTTGAATGTCTCATGAGACAGTTTGGGAGTTTCTATGGAGACAGACACACAGACACACAGACACACAGACACGCACGCACATTAAAGGAGCTAACATTAGCCCTGTTAGCTCAGCAACTAACAAAGGAGCCAGCACTCAGCCTGTGATTTAGCTTAGCCAAAGACATTTTGGCTTCTCTGCTCCTCCCACTTCTGCTAATTAATGTTTGGGTGAACAGGGATAATTTAAATATGTGGACTGACTCTTTAATCTGAGAAATCCCTTCAGATTAAAAAGCTCCCGTCTTCAACTGTCTCCTACGTCTTCAACTGTCTCCTAGCGTCTTCAACTGTCTCCTAGCTTCTTCAACTGTCTACTAGCATCTTCAACTGTCTCCTATGTCTTCAACTGTCTCCTAGCATCTTCAACTGTCTCCTCCGTCAACTGTCTAGCTTCTTCAACTGTCTACTAGCATCTTCAACTGTCTCCTACGTCTTCAACTGTCTCCTAGCGTCTTCAACTGTCTCCTAGCTTCTTCAACTGTCTACTAGCATCTTCAACTGTCTCCTATGTCTTCAACTGTCTCCTAGCATCTTCAACTGTCTCCTCCGTCAACTGTCACCTACGCCTTCAACGATCTTCCAATATCTCGTACTGTATTCTTCTTCTGACTTCTTCTGTGTTCTACTGTCCTTGTGTCCTCTGTACCAGTGTCTCCTACGCCTTCAACTGTCTCCTACGTCTTCAACAATCTTCCAGTGTCTCCTACTGTCTTCAACTGTCTCCTGTCTTCTACTGTATTCTTCTTCTGACATCTTCTGTGTTCTACTGTCCTCCGTGTGCTCTGTACCTCTGTCATCAACCTGGAACTTGAAGATGTGGATTCTTGTCCCAGTGCTCCCGGCGTCAAACATGACGCCATACTGGAAGCTCCACCCAGCATCAGAGACGTGAGGACGTAGACGGGGGATGGCCAGCTTTGACAGGCCGTAGTGACGATTGACGTACATGAGGTAGACGAGGACACAACTCACTACGAGGAAGACCACAGCCAGCTTTGGTTTCTTCATCACAACTCATCATGTGTGGAAGCCTGAGGATACAGGAGACAAGAGTCTGAGGACACAGGAGACAAGAGTCTAAGGACACAGGAAGCAAGAGTCAGAGGACACAGCAGACAAGAGTCAGAGGACACAGGAGACAAGAGTCTGAGAACACAGGTAGCAAGAGTCTGAAGACACAGGAGGCAAGAGTCTGAAGACACAGGAGGCAAGAGTCTGAGGACACAGGAGACAAGAGTCTGAGGACACAGGAGGCAAGAGTCTGAGGACACAGGAGACAAGAGTCTGAGGACACAGGAGGCAAGAGTCTGAGGACACAGGAGACAAGAGTCTGAGGACACAAAAGAACTGTTCTCGGGCCGAGGACAGAGGACTGACTCTAAAAGACATAGGAGATGGTGCTCAGCCTGAGGACCGAGGAGACAGCACACTGTGCTCATTGTTAAATTGATGAATATTTGAATGGGGTTTGGTGTAGAGTCTGTTACTGCTAACACACGGACCAGGACATTTTAAATGACAACTTAAACTCATGTCAAATGTCACTGAAGACATAACACACCGGAAACTCACTTTAAACGACATAATACGATGTATTATTATTATTATATTAGTGGTATGAGTTAGCATAACAGTTAGCATAACAGGTGAGAAACACCGGAGAACCCTGAGGTTAGCCGGTTAGCATGAAGACGCTAATCTACTGTGCGTGCGCGTGTGTTGACGTACCGTGTAAAAACCGTCGGTGACTCCGTTAATTTAAAACTTTCTTCACGTCCAGACTGACAACAGCTGAACTGTAAACACACGCCGCGCGCTGATGGCGTCACAGCGTCCGCCTCAGGTTCCGGTCGACGTGGCCGGACTTCTATTAACATCTGCGCATGTGCAGAATCACAGTCCCAGCTCTCATTTCCACGCCCACAAATGCCTGGAATTAGTGTACTGTAGTTTCGTCTGAGTAACTTTCTGTGTTTACATACTGTGTGTGTGCGCGTGCGTGTGAGAACAAAGTATTGCATTCAACAGCCAAATAATAATTATTTGTATTAAGTATTTATATGATATGTAAATACATAAATAAGTATATTATTGTATAAGTATTATTATTACATAGTTCAGTGTTTTGGACTTTGGTGTGGGAGTGTGTCCTCCTCCTCCTCCTCCACCTCATCATCATCACTCTGCTCCTCCTCCACCTCATCATCAGTCTGCTCCTCCTCAACATCATCATCATCATTCTGCTCCTCCTCCTCTTTATCGTCAGTCTGCTCCTCCTCCTCCACCTCCTCCTCTTCATCATCACTCTGTTCCATATATGTAATTTAATCTTTAAGCCTCTAATAGCTTTTTATCAGTTAATGGTTCAGTAATCTTTGTGCTGCTCTTTATTTTCATCAGAACAAAAGCAGAGTGAATCCTAATCTAGTGCAGATTTACACACACACACTCACATGCACACACACACACACACAACACACACCAGTCAATTGTGTTCTGTCACCACAACTTCCCGTGTGACACAAATTTAAATCCTAAATTCTGTCTCTTTACAGTTGTCTTCTGAAGCTTTGACTCAGTTCATGCAGGACACAGAGGACAAGATTTAAATAAGACTTTTGTCTTATTTGTACAGTTGTTTTGTCTCTTTACAATTATTTCTGTCACTTTACAGTTGTCTTTTGTCTTTTTACAGTTGTCTTTTGTCTTTTTACAGTTGTCTTGTATCTTTACAGTTGTCTTTGTCTCTTTATAGTTATTTTTGTCTCTTTACAGTTGTCTTTTGTCTCCAGGTCTGTCCATGGGGGCGGAGCTCCTCCTGCTGTATCTGGGTCATGTGATCCATCAGCAGGATTATTAGGGAATCATTTGAAGGATTTGTGAGGATATAATTCAGCATGTTAGGATCATAATTGATAGAAGATTCCACTTTCATCTTCAGCCTGGATTAGACATCTGGACTGAGCTGCCTTATTAGACTGCATCTTATTTATGTCTTATCATCTCTGAATCTCATCAGCTGTGCAATAATCTGCTGCACACACACACGCACACACACAGCTGGAGGAGCAGGAAAGACATAACAATGATCTTGTGTTGTGACCATGAGTTTGCTTTGCGGCTGCTTTGAAACATCAAAAATGATAGTTGAGGTTTGATGAAGTGTCAGTGCCCCCTACTGCTGAGAATTTCACTTAACAAAAGACTCAGTGAATAAAATCTACGTCAGTTTAAGTCTATGATATCTTAAGAACATATTCACGTCTTTATCTCAGTGTGAGACAGAAGTTTGTAAACCACTCACTCTCCCTCACCAAACCCCAGAGAGAAAATCAGTGATTTTAGATCGTGGGGACACAGGAGCTGCTGGTCTACTGCTGCCTCGTGTGGTTGTGTCACTGAGTTAAGTCTAAATTAAATATTTTAATTCATTAAAATAAGACATTTGAACTCAGCAGACGATCAACAACTCCTGTGTGTGTGATGTTAAAATCACTGACTTTCTCTCTGAGGTTTGGTGTGGGAGAGTGAGTGGTTTACAAACTTCTGTCTCACAGTGAGATAAAGACGTGATCATGTTCTTCAGATGACGTAGACAGTCAGCATCATGTGTCTTCTCTTTATGTCAATAAATCCACGGTGTTTGTGTAAACATGATCTAACAGGAAACCTTGAGTAAATTGTTTTTTCATGCTGTTGTTGCTGAGTAATTGGGATCATGATGACATTTTTAAAACCATCAGCCTCTAAAAACCAATAAAGGAGAGTGAAGGCAGCGTCCAATCCGCCGCTGTTCTATTTCTGGAGGAAAAAAAAGAAAAAGAAATGATGATTAATGTTATTGGATTATTTACATGTCCCTCAACATGATTGAGCTGCAGCAATGAAATTAAAATGTGTGTTGAATGGGATTTTCCAGGAAAGTCCTGTAAAAACCACGACAGTAATAAGGAATGACTAATTCTCCCAAAGTCGATTAAACACCATCTCGACCCGCGGCGCAGCAGAGGACAAATAAGATCGGGATTAGACGAGCGCGGCCACGCTAAGAGGCAGATTAAATGTTTTGGTCTATTATTTTCATTATTGTTCTGTCAAGGATTAACTCTGATGGTGAGTCCACAGAACCAGCCACTAACCTGCTCTAAGTTAACCAGTCACTCTTCTCTCGTTAACCAGCACTCACCCACTAACCTGCTCTAAGTTAACCAGTCCACTTCACCCCTGCTCTAAGTTAACCAGTCACTAACCACATAACCTGTTCTACAAGTTAACCAGCCACTCACCCCACTACCCACTGCTGCGCAGTTAACCAGCCACTCACCACGCTAACCTGCTCTAAGTTAACCGGTCACTAACTTTTCTGCTCTCCAGTTAACCAGCCGTCACACTTGCTGGTTTTAAGTTAACCAGTCACTAACCACACTAACCTGTTCTCGTTAACCTTCACTCACACCCTGCTCTAAGTTAACCAGTCACTCACCCCACTAACCTGCTCTAAGTTAACCAGTCACTCACCCTACCCTGCTCTAAGTTTAACCAGTCACTAACCACTAACCTGTTCTAAGTTAACCAGCCACTCACCCCACTACCCTGCTCGCAGTTAACCAGCCACTCACCACACTAACCTGCTCTAAGTTAACCAGTCACTAACCTGCTCTCAGTTAACCAGCCGTCACACTTGCTGGTTTAAGTTAACCAGTCACTAACCACACTAACCTGGTTTAAGTTAACCAGATCACAACATCTAACAGAGTCACTGCCCCCTCTCAGTCTTAATGCTAAGCTAAGTTAAAAACGTCCACCTGCTGCTAGTCTTTGGGCTAAGCTAAAAACCTTCACTAGCCACCGTGGCTAGCCCAAGCTAAGCTATAATTACAGGGACATCCTCTTGTCCTTTTGTCCTCCTGTGATGAGTTCATTTTTCCGTCAGATTAGCCGTCAAAAGTCCAAACGCATCAAATAAAGAAAATCGCATTAAATTATCCCATTAAAGTTATTATGTTTGCTTCTCTCAGACATTATATAATGAAACTAAGTGGTTTTAGTGGCTCCTCCCCCTCAGGTTTAAGTGGCTCCTCCCCCTCAGCCCTGGTTTACACACTGATACTGAATGAAAATTGGATTGTTATAATGCGGCAGCTGCATCAGCAGGAAATGAAGTTTTCACACTGTCCTCTCTGAGGAAAAAAGAAAATGTGTCCTCAGCTGCCACATCATCCAGAAGCAGAACCTGGACTCATCTGGATCAAGGATCAAGTCTTAAACTGTTGAAAAAACAAAGATTAGAAACAGCTTCATGTTAATAAAATGATATTTAACACTAAAAACTTTGTGCTAAGCTAGGCTAATGGTTTGTAACTCCTCCTTGTCTCTGTGCTAAGCTAGGCTAATGGTTTGTAACTCCTCCTTGTCTCTGTGCTAAGCTAGGCTAATGGTTCCTACCTGCTTCTACTCTGAACTGGGCAAAACAGGCGTCTTTCAGCTGCTGGTCTTTGTCCCAAAATGTATTCCACTCCACTGCCTTTTGTGCTGCCCTGCACCTGCATACTTGCCTGCCTGCATACCTGCCTTGCCTTGCCTGCCTTGCCTTTTACATACCTGCCTTACACACACACACGCTTTTACCTGCGCATGCCTGCGCGCAGCACACACTGCGCGCACACACGCATGCCATACACAGCCTGCGCACACACACACACACTGCATGCACATGCCACGCTTTTTCTGCCTTGCGCACATACACACGCACGCACACACGCACACACACACACCTGCGCACACACACACACCGCAGCACACACACACACACACACCTGCAGCGCACACACACACACACACACACACAGGCACACAGGCACACACACACACACAGCTGTTTCATTAAGTTGAAGAATTTAAATGACCAAACATGAGTTTCACTTAAATGAATGAATGAATGAACACATGTTGACAGTTCACTCTCATCATGTTGTGTGTGTGTGTTACATACTTCTAGATTACATATGGTTAAATGACATATTTACAGATTACATATTGTCAGATTATTGTCATATTTCAGCTTTGTGAGCTTTAAAACCAGAACAGTGAAAAAGTTAAAGCTTCAATCTGCTGCAGGATTGAAAAGTGTCTGCAAAGCTGATTCACACAAACATAATCAAATCAAAGCTAAACGTCCACGTCCGTGTCTATCAGACAGAGGTCAGAGGTCAGGAGGAGGCACAGGGAGCGAGAGTCAGCGAGAGAGACGAGATACGGACAGAGACAACACATGTTTAACAGACAAGGAAAGATAAAGACAGACATGAACTAACATGAGACGGAGACAAACATAAGAGGGAAAGACACAGAAACAGAGACAAAAAGTCAAAAACATCAAAAGACAAGAGAAAAACACAAACATGAAAGATAAAGAAAAATAGGGACAACACATGAGAAAGAGAATGAAAATAGACACAAGACAAAACAACTGTCCAACAAAGACAAAATAACTGTCCAACAAAGACAACTGTCCAACGAAGACAAAACAACTGTCCAACAAAGACAAAATAACTGTCCAAAAATACCAAATAACTGTCCAACAAAGACAAAATAACTGTCCAACAAAGACAAAACAACTGTCAACAAAAGACAAAAACAACTGTCAACAAGACAAAATAACTGTCAACAAAAGACAAAACAACTGTCAACAAAAGACAAAACAACTGTCCAAAAATACCAAATAACTGTCAAAAGACAAAAAAGACCAAGTAACTGTCCAACAAAGACAAAACAACTGTCAACAAGAGACCAAATAACTGTCAACAAAAAGACAAAACAACTGTCAACAAAAAGACAAAACAACACTGTCAACAAAGACAAAAATAACTATCCAACAAAGACAAAACAACTGTCAACAAAGACAAAACAACTGTCAACAAAGACCAAATAACTGTCCAACAAAAGACAAAACAACTGTCCAACAAAAGAGACAAAACAACTGTCAACAAAGACAAAGCAACTGTCAAAAATACCAAATAACTGTCCAAAATACCAAATAACTGTCCAAAAGACAAAAGACCAAGTAACTGTCAACAAAGACAAAAACAACTGTCAACAAAAGACCAAATAACTGTCAACAAAGACAAAACAACTGTCAACAAAGAAGACAAAATAGCTTTGTCCAACAAAGAGACAAAGAGCCAGCACAATCCAACAAAAGACAAAAACAACTACAACAAAGACCAAATAACTGTCAACAAAGATAAAACAACTGTCAACAAAGACAAAATAACTGTCCAACAAAAAGACAAAATAACTGTCAACAAAAGACAAATAACTGTCCAACAAAAGAGACACAAAGACAAATAACTGTCAACAAAGACAAAACAACTGTCCAACAAAGACCAAATAACTGTCAACAAAGATAAAACAACTGTCAACAAAGACAAAATAACTTTGTCAACAAAGACAAAAGACCAAGTAACTGTCAACAAGAGACAAAAAGACCAAATAATGTCCAGCCAAAGAGAGAGAAAAAGACCAAATAACTGTCCAACAAAGACACAAAGACAAAATAACTGTCCAACAAAGAGTGTAATGAGTCAAAGGTTAAGTTGAAACTTAATTTCCTGATCATTTTATAGTTTTTCTTTTTTCCATGATCACATGATTACACTCAAATCACTTAATGCACATGATTGAGGCCACGCACACACGCACACACGCACACACACGCACACACACACATACACACACACTCACTCCTTCAGCCAAATGACTGTTGATATTTGCTTTTAATTTAAGCAAAAATCCACGACAAGACTCATTAACATGCGGCGGGATTAACGAGGTTATCCGCCTCTTAATGCCTTTCATGCACATAATCCCTGCTAACTTGGATTGGAGGCTACAATGAGATCAGAGCAGAATATGACGACCATGATGAAATGAAGAGGACGGACGTTTGTTTTTCTCGTTCAGTCGCAATTTGCTTAATTTGACTGTTAGTGAACGTGTGACAGTCCCTGAACACAATCGCAGACAATGAGTCGCAGTTAGGCTCCGCCCACTTAGAACAAACAAAAATCATCACACAAGTTTTTAAGTTCGGAAATGTTAAAGACGCACAGGAAACAAGGTCATGTGATGAGTTCAGTCAGTTCTGGCCATGTCCCCTCTCTCCCATGTTCATGACCTTTGACCCCATGATCAATGTTTTTTCAGTTTTTAGCTTGTTAGCCTCTGATGCTAATGGTGGTGATTGTGTTGCGTAGAAAACAACGTCAACCACTAGAGCAGGGGTGTCAAACATACGGCCCGGGGGCCAGAACCGGCCCGCCAGAGGGTCCAATCCGGCCCACAGGATGAATTTGTTAAAATTTCACACTAATCTAAACGTAATGTCAAATGCTCCAGATACCCGTGACTAAATGTTTGTGCCTTTATAGATCCAGTGTGATGTGTAAATAGTAAACTTAGGCATGATATTGTTGAAATTGCACTTATATTCTCAAG
>NW_025321843.1:54241-73883 GCF_019176455.1 Solea senegalensis | reverse complement strand
TTCTGGTGTATGTGGTGTGTGTGGTCCAGGTTCTGGTGTATGTGGTTCTTACCTTCAGTTGTTTGTGTGGAGGGAACCCGAGCTCCTGCAGCAGGACTGTGATGTAGACCAGGTCCAGACACAAGAACGGGTCCTGCTGTGGACTGACGGACTCAGCGCTGCACACTGCAGAGACAAGTCACATGATCAGCTTTGACGTTTGTATAATGTAACAGGTGCAGTTGTAGAATCAGACACCAGGTGGCAGCGACTCACCTGATTTAGCTGCATCGATGTAATCGCTCACTTTGATGACTCCACCTTTTTTTTCATCTGAACACACATAAGTCATCAGTTCATGTGATCACATGACCATGGTGAACGAACACACACACACACACACACACACTCTCTAACTTACACACCACACCCTAATTTATACTACACACACTCTAATTTACACACACACACACACACACACACACACACACACACACACACACACACACCCCTTCTATCGCTTCCACTTACACACACACACACACACACACACACACTCTAATTTACATACACACACACACACACACACACACACACTTCTAATTCTCTATCAACTCACACACACACACACACTCTAATTTACACACACACACACACACACCTACTTACACACACACACACTCTCTATCGCCTAATTTACACACACACACACACTCTAATTTACACACACACACACACACACACACACACACACACACACACACACACACACACACACACACACACACTCTCTTGGCTCTAATTTACACACACACTCACTCCCTAACTTACACACACACACACACACACACACACACACACACACACACACACACACACACACACACACACACACACACACACACACACACACACACACACACACACACACACACTCTCTATCGCCACTTATACACACTCACTCTCTAACTTACACACACACACACACACACTCTCTCTCTGTAACTCACTCCCTCCCCCTGACCTCTGACCCCTCACCGATCATGTGCAGGTCCACAGCGCGGTCGTAGTAGTAGGAGAAAGCGTAGAAGTCCATGTCCGCAGCCTCTGACGCCTTCATCACCTTCTTGTAAACGACCTTCTCCACTTTGTTGAGGCACGCCTCGTAAACCTGCTCCCCTGGAACACACACACACACACACAAGGTTCCTACTGTCCCACAGACACGTGACACAAGCGTGGTCAATCAGAGCGCGGTGTGGGCGTTACCTTCCTTTTGTCCTTTCACAGTGTAGACGACGTCAGCGTGTTCCCAACTGCCCGAGTACTCTGGAGCCAGGCAGGGGCTGACCAGCTCAGTGCTGCCCCCTACTGTGCGCACGCACGCACGCACGCACACACACACACACAGGTCACAGTTAGAAGCTGCTCTCTGATTGGTCCAGACAATATTTATTTGTATACAATTAAAAATGTCCTGCTGTAACTTTGTCGTTATGTCGCTGCTCTGTGTACAGTCCTTGTGATTTATCTCGCTGTGCCACCAGGGGGCGCTGATGCTTTACATCATTATGTTTTTGTAACATTTTTAATAACGTCAGTGACATAAGTTCAGGTGTTACATCAATAATCGTCCCCTTCTACAGAACAATGTGAGGGACAACAAACGCAGTCACACCGGTCACACTTTATTTATTTGGAATAATGACAGAATAATGTAACAAATATAAACAGTGTTAAAAGATTATATATGACATATAAACAGTTTCACAGTGACTAAAATATACATTTAAAGTCATTTACAGTGTTTACGTGGTGTGGATTATAATTTAACACATATAAGAATAGTACATATAAATATACTACGTTATAAACACTTTAAAATATACATTTTTTGATTGATTTCATTTAAATTCATTGTTCATTCATATAAATGTAATTTGATTCTATACTTTTTTAAATGTAAATAATATTAATATTACATTTACTTCACATGTGTTATATTAAGAAATATCAAATATACTTTACTCCATCAGTAAATGAGACTATTTTAATATAGAGTATATAAACATACTCTGTTCAGTGTAAGATAGGCGACAGAAGCTGTAAACTGACCTGTGTAAAGAAATGAAGCCGTTTATTTTGTTGTTTATGGACTCACACGGTGTGTGTGTGTGTGTGTGTGTGTGTGTGTGTTATAGCTGATGTTTCTTCCACAAACAGCTGCCACACAAGGAATTAATCTTACTGCTGCTGTTATTAAAAGATTAGATAATGGCTTATTTATCTGTGGAGGAGGGGAGGGTTAAAGCCAGATGAAAGCAAATTTAAAAAAAACACAAAAAAAACAAGAGTAAAAGTAAAAGAGGGAGGGGATTATACGTACATGGTGAACCGTCGACACCTCCTAAGATGGCAAATCGAGCTGACATCAGACCCAGACCCAGATAACTGCAGAACCAGAACCACCCACACACACACACACACACCAATAAACATGAAAAGTCATTGGTAGAGAATCCGTTTTAAATCATGTGTGTGTGGAGTTCCACAGGGATCAACACTAAAACCTTCACCGTTTCTCATCAATCTAAATCATCAATAATTGAAAAGTGACTGCATTTTTTTTTTTTTTTACACACATAATTTGGTTTCATTAATGACTATAATACGTTTTAACATCAAGAGTCAAGTAGAACAAAAGAGCTTCATGTGTCAGTTTAAATCTACGACGTCTTTATCTCACTGTGAGACACACTCACTCTCCACAGAGAAAATCAGTGATTTTAACATCTCACACACACACACACACACACACACAGGACTGACAGCATCTCATAAAATCTGAACTGTATCTGTGTGTGTGTGTACCTGTGAGTGTAGACGGTGTGTGTTCTGTTGAACATCTGGAAGGACCTGATGTAGTCGATCGGCGAGGTCTGGATGGTTTTCTGCTCAAAGGAACACACAAACACACACACGTCTCTGAGGGTGTTTATTTGGGATTAGTGTTGCATTTACAGATTACAGCTTCAAAGACAGAGCCATACGTGTAGTTTGACTCAGGAGTGAAAGAGAAAGAGAGACAGAGAGAGAGAGAAAGAGAGAGAGACCAAACTTCCTCCATCTTGCTTTACTAGCTCCACCCCCTCTGCACTCCTCACCTCATCCTGAGGGCTGAAGGTGATCTGAGTTGAGCCACCGCCCAAATCCAACATCCCCACTGTGGGCGAGTGAGCACTGTGAAGACCACCTGAGAGAGAGAGAGAGAGACAGAGAGGCAGACAGAGGCAGACAGACCGAGAGAGAGAGATGCAGTATAATCCAATAACAGGTAATCACTATTTCTTGTATCCACATTAATCTGGGTTTAACAAAACAACCACTCACACACACAAAGAGGCATAAAAGATATTAAATATTATTATTATAATTGGTTTTGTGTGTGTGTGTGTGTGTGTGTGTGTGTGTGGACCACACCTTCATTCAGGTCAGACTCACGTCAAAAACAGGTTTGAGCCACATGAACAAAAGACTCCGCTCAGTTTAAATCTATGACAGCTACGTCACATGATCACGTCTTTGTCTCACTGTGAGACAGACGTCTGTAAACAACTCACTCTCACACACCAAAGATTGATTTTAGCTGGCAGGGACAAGGGATGTATATCGTTAGGATTTTATCGATACCGACACTCCTTATTGGTACCAATACTTATCAATAACATGTAATTTTGTGTAAAAAAATAAAGACGTTACAAGATGTTAAAGGATTCAACCTTTTTTTTAATACCACATGGTGATACAGTATTAAAGCAATGTGGGCGGAGCTGTGGTAGCTGCTGCTTGGTTCATGCCGTCTACAGGATTAACGTAACATATAAAAACTTACCACGACTTAGCATCGCAAAAACGACAACGGGTGCCGCTGCCACGACACAGCAGTCTTTAGCGTTAGCCGGGCTGCTAACTTTGTTATAGCGATCAAACACGCCGCACTCCTTTAGCTTCATACTATGAGCGCGCTCCAAGTGTTTGGTGATGAAAAAATAAGTACCGGTCACAGTATCGTTTGTGCAGAATCTTAATGGTACCCTGGTACCAACCCAATTAGGAACCGGTACCAAAAAGTACCAGTCCTCGGTATACATGCCTAGCGGGGACACAGGAGCTGCTGGTCCTCTGCTGCCTCGTGTGGTCACTTTGTGTCACTGCGTTAAGTCTAAATTAAATATTTCAAATGCCAAATTCATAAAAATAAGACGTTTGAACTCAGTGATGGAGGCAGCAGTGGATCAATAACTCCTGTGTGTGTGAAGTTACAATCACTGGGGTTTGGTGTGGGAGAGTGAGTGGTTTACAAACTTCAGTCTAACAGTGAAATAAAGACGTGATCATGTGACGCACAGATCGCAGATCTCCTTCTGTCCGAGTACCAGTCCGTTTAAATTCTCACCTGTGAGGAAGTTGATGGTGATCCACGCAGAAATCCCTGAACACACACAAAAAAATCAAAACATCAGTCCACAGCACACGTGTAACCATGACGACCTGTGGCCGTGTCATAGACGTGAACGAGAACTGGGCTGCCAATGCTATCAAGAATGCTGTCATGGCAACAGTAGATACTTCAGAGCATGTGAATATAAAGTGCTTTAATAACAATGTTTTTACGTGGTGCTGTTCAACAGACCAACTGTTGGTGTTTAAAGAATGAAACCAAGTCTCTGGCATTGTTCAGCTTCTTTAATGTGTTTCTTTGCTCCATCATTTCCAGGTTTGACAAACACTGATGGTCAGTTGCCACGGTAACCCTCACTGATCGTGTGTTTATTGATTATCTATCGTTGTCGTCCTCGTCGAGTCTGAAGAGATTTAAACGACATCCACAGAAGCAGCAACGCACTCCTTCTTATTCGGGTCAAATCAAAGTCGACATGAGTGTCCGCGGCAGAGCGTTTGCTCTCAGTGGCGGGCATTAGTGCCTTTTAACCCACGACCTCTGACCTCTGTGAGCACAAGTGGACGATTACAGGGTTTGATAGAAAGTGTATCATAGGGAGCTTTACCATAACACGCTAAGACGCAGTTTTTCAAACAAAAACAAACAAGCTTGGCGCTAAACACCGGCACTTAGCACCCACTCAGAGAACCTGCATTTACAATAAGTCGCTGGGCGGCGTAATCTCTGCGGCGGATAAGCACCCGGGGACGAGAGCGCGCGCTAACGAGGCTGATGGAGTCCGTCAGACTCCTGAAAGACGCAGGACTGAGGCCATTAGTGAGGAAAAGTGGAGCGGGATAAGAAGTTAATTCAGCCGTCGCTAAAAAGACATTTCTGGCTCAACAAGAGGGGGGAGGGGGGGCGGGGTTTAATCGGCCCGTGTCCCTCCCTCTTTAAGATTAAGTGGAACATTATCCCACATGGACATAATTGCTTGTATGAACTAGTTTAAAAAGGATTGGATTATGTGCAGCAGGAGTCTCGTGTCCAAACACACACACACACACACACACACACACACACACACACACACACACACACACAGTCCCCTATGTGTTCACACACATTTTAATTCAAATGTAAACTCATAAAACATCTTCATCTTCTCAGGTTAAGTTAAATGTGGGGTGGGGGGGTGGACCAATCACAGAGCAGCAGCAGCAGCAGCAGCAGCAGCAGCAGCAGAAACAGCAAAACAGCAGCAGCAGAAACAGCAGCAGCAGCAGCAGAAACAGCAGCAGCAGAAACAGCAGCAGCAGCAGAAACAGCAGCAGCAGAAACAGCAGCAGCAGCAGAAACAGCAGCAGCAGCTCAAAGGCTAAATCAAAGGAGGGAGGGACGGCCGTCGTTTTCTATCTCATCTGACCATTAATCCGCCATATTGGCTTTTATGGCGTTTGGGAAATCAGAGGTTTGAGTCGGTGAAATCTCATCACGACGACGTTCGTCTGTCCTCAGCAGACGAACAGAGGACAGACGCACAGGTGACATCACTGGGCCGGGGGTCACATGTCCAACTTGTCCAACATGTCCAACGATTAAAACAAAACAAGATGTGAAGTGAAGACAAAAGACAGGGAGGTTACCTTCGTCAGTGCCGTCCATGATGGACACGCCGTCGTCTCTGGATACAAACGGTGACTGGTGAAAAAGCACCCTCACCTGGACACACAGAGGAACGCGGTGATGACTCAGCAAAATGATGTGAAAAGAAAAGAAACAGAAACCTGACCCTAAACTCAACCTAACCTTGAAACATATCTTCACCTTAAAATGTAGTCATTGACATTGTGGGGACTTGATTTTTGTCCCCACAAGGAAGACAAGTCCCCATAATGTGACCGTGTAAACAGTTTTAGTCTAAAATCACTGTTTGTTCTCGTAACTCTACTGGCAGCCATTTTGTTGTTGTCTCATACAAACACACTATAATAATCCTGACTCACACGCGATAGGCGACAGTGAGCTTGTATGTGTATCATGTGACCACGCCTCCGCCTCACCTGTCTGACCTGATGAACCTGTCTGCAGGTGTGGCACAGCCTCATTCTGTATGTTTAAAATGGACTTTGGTGTGGGAGAGTGAGTGTTTCCTGTCTCACACTGAGACAAAGACGTGGTTCGTCAGGCTCCTGGTTCACAGACATTAACGTCGTGTTAAAGTCGTTTATTTTGGATATTTTTTCTGATTTTATGATGAAAACTAATCTGTGTTTGAATCAGAACCAGAGTGTGATCATCAGAGCAAAGCTTCAGATTAAACCTCTAGTCCTGTTACTACTGATTAAAAGCTTTAACCACCACCATGATGAATGATGAAGAGGAGGAGTTAAAGGTGTCAGCTGATCACTGAACAATCAAAGACAAACCTGATGTGACCTTTATCAACTTTATTTACCTTATTTTTTTATCTATTTATTAATTTGAAAATAGAATAGTTTGGTGTTTTTATTTTTACTTGAGTGTGTGAGGACATGTCCCACAGTGTCTCTGTCCTGGTGCGTCTCACCTTGTCCAGTAGCTGCTTGGCCTTGTCTCCGGGAAGGAGGCGGAGCCCGGCCGTGGCCTTCAGGACCACCGGGGTCACATTCCAAACAGAGGGTGGGATGCTGGACCTGGCCACTTCCAGCAGCTCCTCAATCCCCGACGTGCACTGGTCACGTGACACGGGAGGTGGCGGGGCATAGAGATGGACACGGGGGAGGAGGAAGAGGAGACACTATTAGTGAGGCTGTGCTTCAGAGAGACAGAGACAAAGAGACAGTGAGACAAAGAGGCAGAGAGACAGTGAGACAAAGAGACAGAGGCATTTTTCTCATTTATTCGCTCCTTTATTTTGCAAATGTACACTTTATTTTGAGCTATTAACTTCTGTTTAACATATGTTTGTTTCAAAAATGACTTCACTTCGCAGCAAGTCGGGGAAAAGAGACGAACAAGCCTTGACCATGGAGGCTATTTCTGAGCTACTCGAGCAGCACAGGCAGTCGCTAGTCTACGACTTTAAAACGTCTTTCAACCAGCTGGAAAACAAATTTGACGAGGTTCGCTCCACAGTTGACGAGCATGGGCAGCGCCTTTCGTCGTTAGAGCTCGCTGCGGATGACCTGAGTCAACGTGTCGGTGAGCTGGAAAGTGTCTGGGCTAACCTACAGGAAAGCAACTCCAAGCAACTCCAAGCTAACGGCCAAGTCATCCACTTAGAGGGTCGCAGCAGAAGACAAAACATTTGCATCTTGGGTCTAGCGGAGTCTATTGAAGGCGGGAAACCTACAGCCTTTTTTTCTGATTTGCTGTGCAAGGTTTTTGGAAAGGAGATGCTCCCATCTCAGCCCGAGGTTGACAGGGCTTATCATTCGCTAACAGCAAAACCAGCCCCCGGTCAGAGACCGTGTCCTGTCATTCTCTGTCTGCGCCGCTATCAGATGAAGGACCTTCTGATCCGCGATGCCCGCCGTAGAGGGAAGCTGGAGTACCGCGGCCAGCAAATCCAAGTTGTCGAAGACTACAGCCCTGGCGTTCAAAGCCAGCGTGCCGATTCACTGCTTCTGTCCTTACCAACTCACAGCTCTCACAACCCTTTAACCTCTATCGGGGAACCCGACAAGGGTGTCCTCTAAGCCCCCTGTTATTTGACCTGGCCATAGAGCCGTTGGCGATGGCAATCCGCAGTTGTGAGAATATCTCTGGTATATGGAGGAATGGAGTGGAACATAAAGTGACCCTATATGCAGACGACTTGTTAAGTTTTATCTCACGTCCAGATATCTCTCTGCCTGCCATGTTATCCCTACTGAATGATTTTAGACAGTTTTCAGGATACAAATCTGAACTTTTCCCTGTCAGTGAGGAGACACCGGCATCAGACTACTCCAACCTCCCTTTTAGGATTGTGGAAAACAAATTCACTTACTTAGGTATTACAGTTACGAAGAAGCAGACGTGTCTTTTCAAAGAAAATTTTCTTACCATGCTAAATCACACGAGACGGTGCCTGACCCAGTGGTCGCCCCTTTCTATGTCTTTGGTTGGCCGAATTAATTCTATCAAAATGAATATTCTCCCTAAATTTTTGTATGCTTTCCAATCAGTATAGTACCAGTACAACCCTTCATTCCTAAATCATTTTTTGATACATTAGATTCTGTTATAAAATCCTATATATGGAAAGGGAAGTGCCCTAGGTTAAATAAGGTCCATCTCCAAAGACCCAAAGGAGAGGGGGGTATGGCGCTACCTAATTTTCGTTTTTACTATTGGGCAGCCAACATTCACTGTCTTACGTTTTGGTCTTTTTTTCACAATCGATCTGAATGGCCTTCATGGGTGGCAATGGAGTTGGGTTCTGCTAAAAGCTGTTCGGTTCCAGCACTTCTTGGATCTAAACTTCCTCTCCCACCAAGTAAACCCATAGATAATACAGTTGTCTGGCACACGATGAGGGTGTGGGCTCAGTTCAGGAGACACTCCTTCAATTTCTGCCAATCACTTTTTTCAACCTTCCTTATTGGATGCAACATTCCAGGAATGGCGGAGACTGGGTATTGAGCGTTTCAGGGATCTTTTCATAGATAATAATTTTGTATCATTTGAGCAACTAACTGAGAAGTTTAATCTTCCAAAGTCTCACTTTTTCAGGTATCTACAAATAACTTTCAGATACCAAGCTTCCCTCAGACACCTGATGTGAACATTGCTGATGCACTTCTCAATTTACAGCCATCACACAGGGGTTTGAAAGTTGTACACAGGACCCATATATCCAAAGGCAAATGATCTCGTTTTCACCCAGATGTGGATCCCTGGTGCAACAAATGTAAGAGGGCGGAGGCTTCACTCATCCACATGTTTTGGACATGTCCTAGCCTTGAGAAATACTGGAGGGAAGTTTTCCAAACCTTGTCCTTGATTGTCAATTTGAACATAGAACCCAACCCTTTGGTCGGTCTTTTCCAAACTGCGAGTGAGGTCGATGTGCGCCTGACCCCAGCTAAACGGCGAGCTCTGTCTTTCGCCTCTCTCCTGGCCAGGCGTGCAATATTGCTGCGATGGAGAGATGCTGTCCCGCCCACCCACGCTCAGTGGTTGAGAGATGTTATGTCTTGTCTAAATCTCGAAAAAATACATTACTCGATCCGTGACTCCAAAGAAAAGTTTCAGAAAGTGTGGGGACCCTTTCTGGAATACTTTCACAATTTAAAAACTACATAGGGACCGGATCCCTCACACTTTGCTTTTTGTTTCTATGTCACCAATACCAAGTGTACAAATTGGCCTGATGCCTGCTTTTGACCCATCTGTGGGTTCATAATTTTTATATATATATATATATATATATATATATATATATATATATATATATATATATATATATATATATATATATATATATATATATATATATATATATGTATGTTTATGTATATATTCTCTTTTCTATCTTGTTTTACTTTATTTCACTTTTTCAGAGTAAAACCCGACTTCCAGCTGTTACTTGTACCACTCCAGGAATTAAGCACAGTTGGTGTTTATCCTGTTTATTCATTTGTGAATGTGTCTGGCGAGGTAATGATGTGTTTTGAGGGGTGGGGTTAGGGTTAGATAAGGTTTCTTGTTTTGTGATTTTGTAATGTGTAAAAAAGAGACGCAGAGACACAGTGAGACAAAGAGACAGAGAGAATAAGAGGCAGTGACACAGTGAGACAAAGAGGCAGAGACACAGAGAGACAAAGAGACAGAGACACAGTGAGACAAAGAGGCAGAGACACAGTGAGACAAAGAGGCAGAGACACAGTGAGACAATGAGACAATGAGACATACCTTCTCTGGATCATCAGCATATGCAGACAGTCCAGGTTTGATGGCCTTGAATGTCTCATGAGACAGTTTGGGAGTTTCTATGGAGACAGACACACAGACACACAGACACACAGACACGCACGCACATTAAAGGAGCTAACATTAGCCCTGTTAGCTCAGCAACTAACAAAGGAGCCAGCACTCAGCCTGTGATTTAGCTTAGCCAAAGACATTTTGGCTTCTCTGCTCCTCCCACTTCTGCTAATTAATGTTTGGGTGAACAGGGATAATTTAAATATGTGGACTGACTCTTTAATCTGAGAAATCCCTTCAGATTAAAAAGCTCCCGTCTTCAACTGTCTCCTACGTCTTCAACTGTCTCCTAGCGTCTTCAACTGTCTCCTAGCTTCTTCAACTGTCTACTAGCATCTTCAACTGTCTCCTATGTCTTCAACTGTCTCCTAGCATCTTCAACTGTCTCCTCCGTCAACTGTCACCTACGCCTTCAACGATCTTCCAATATCTCGTACTGTATTCTTCTTCTGACTTCTTCTGTGTTCTACTGTCCTTGTGTCCTCTGTACCAGTGTCTCCTACGCCTTCAACTGTCTCCTACGTCTTCAACAATCTTCCAGTGTCTCCTACTGTCTTCAACTGTCTCCTGTCTTCTACTGTATTCTTCTTCTGACATCTTCTGTGTTCTACTGTCCTCCGTGTGCTCTGTACCTCTGTCATCAACCTGGAACTTGAAGATGTGGATTCTTGTCCCAGTGCTCCCGGCGTCAAACATGACGCCATACTGGAAGCTCCACCCAGCATCAGAGACGTGAGGACGTAGACGGGGGATGGCCAGCTTTGACAGGCCGTAGTGACGATTGACGTACATGAGGTAGACGAGGACACAACTCACTACGAGGAAGACCACAGCCAGCTTTGGTTTCTTCATCACAACTCATCATGTGTGGAAGCCTGAGGATACAGGAGACAAGAGTCTGAGGACACAGGAGACAAGAGTCTGAGGACACAGGAAGCAAGAGTCAGAGGACACAGCAGACAAGAGTCAGAGGACACAGGAGACAAGAGTCTGAGAACACAGGTAGCAAGAGTCTGAAGACACAGGAGGCAAGAGTCTGAAGACACAGGAGGCAAGAGTCTGAGGACATACAGGAGGCAAGAGTCTGAGGACACAGGAGACAAGAGTCTGAGGACACAGGAGGCAAGAGTCTGAGGACACAGGAGACAAGAGTCTGAGGACACAGGAGGCAAGAGTCTGAGGACACAGGAGACAAGAGTCTGAGGACACAAAAGAACTGTTCTCGGGCCGAGGACAGAGGACTGACTCTAAAAGACATAGGAGATGGTGCTCAGCCTGAGGACCGAGGAGACAGCACACTGTGCTCATTGTTAAATTGATGAATATTTGAATGGGGTTTGGTGTAGAGTCTGTTACTGCTAACACACGGACCAGGACATTTTAAATGACAACTTAAACTCATGTCAAATGTCACTGAAGACATAACACACCGGAAACTCACTTTAAACGACATAATACGATGTATTATTATTATTATATTAGTGGTATGAGTTAGCATAACAGTTAGCATAACAGGTGAGAAACACCGGAGAACCCTGAGGTTAGCCGGTTAGCATGAAGACGCTAATCTACTGTGCGTGCGCGTGTGTTGACGTACCGTGTAAAAACCGTCGGTGACTCCGTTAATTTAAAACTTTCTTCACGTCCAGACTGACAACAGCTGAACTGTAAACACACGCCGCGCGCTGATGGCGTCACAGCGTCCGCCTCAGGTTCCGGTCGACGTGGCCGGACTTCTATTAACATCTGCGCATGTGCAGAATCACAGTCCCAGCTCTCATTTCCACGCCCACAAATGCCTGGAATTAGTGTACTGTAGTTTCGTCTGAGTAACTTTCTGTGTTTACATACTGTGTGTGTGCGCGTGCGTGTGAGAACAAAGTATTGCATTCAACAGTCAAATAATAATTATTTAAAGTATTTATATGATATGTAAATACATAAATAAGTATATTATTGTATAAGTATTATTATTACATAGTTCAGTGTTTTGGACTTTGGTGTGGGAGTGTGTCCTCCTCCTCCTCCTCCACCTCATCATCATCACTCTGCTCCTCCTCCACCTCATCATCAGTCTGCTCCTCCTCAACATCATCATCATCTCTGCTCCTCCTCCCTCTTTATCGTCAGTCTGCTCCTCCTCTCCTCCACCACCTCCTCCTCTTCATCATCACTCTGTTCCATATATGTAATTTAATCTTTAAGCCTCTAATAGCTTTTTATCAGTTAATGGTTCAGTAATCTTTGTGCTGCTCTTTATTTTCATCAGAACAAAAGCAGAGTGAATCCTAATCTAGTGCAGATTTACACACACACACTCACATCCACACACACACACACACACACACACACACACCAGTCAATTGTGTTCTGTCACCACAACTTCCCGTGTGACACAAATTTAAATCCTAAATTCTGTCTCTTTACAGTTGTCTTCTGAAGCTTTGACTCAGTTCATGCAGGACACAGAGGACAAGATTTACAGTTGGCTTTGTCTCTTTACAGTTGTCTTGTCTCTTTACAGTTAGTTTTCTCACTTTACAGTTGCCTTTTGTCTCTTTGTGGTTGTCTTTTATCTCTTTACAGTAGGCTTTATCTCTTTACAGTTGTCTTTCGTGTCTTTACAGTTATGTTTTGTATCTTTACAGTTGTCTTTTGTCTCTTTACAGTTGACTTTTGTCTCTTTACAGTTGTCTTTTGTCTCTTTGTAGTTATTTTTGTCTCTTTACAGTTGTCTTTTGTCTCCAGGTCTGTCCATGGGGGCGGAGCTCCTCCTGCTGTATCTGGGTCATGTGATCCATCAGCAGGATTATTAGGGAATCATTTGAAGGATTTGTGAGGATATAATTCAGCATGTTAGGATCATAATTGATAGAAGATTCCACTTTCATCTTCAGCCTGGATTAGACATCTGGACTGAGCTGCCTTATTAGACTGCATCTTATTTATGTCTTATCATCTCTGAATCTCATCAGCTGTGCAATAATCTGCTGCACACACACACGCACACACACAGCTGGAGGAGCAGGAAAGACATAACAATGATCTTGTGTTGTGACCATGAGTTTGCTTTGCGGCTGCTTTGAAACATCAAAAATGATAGTTGAGGTTTGATGAAGTGTCAGTGCCCCCTACTGCTGAGAATTTCACTTAACAAAAGACTCAGTGAATAAAATCTACGTCAGTTTAAGTCTATGATATCTTAAGAACATATTCACGTCTTTATCTCAGTGTGAGACAGAAGTTTGTAAACCACTCACTCTCCCTCACCAAACCCCAGAGAGAAAATCAGTGATTTTAGATCGTGGGGACACAGGAGCTGCTGGTCTACTGCTGCCTCGTGTGGTTGTGTCACTGAGTTAAGTCTAAATTAAATATTTTAATTCATTAAAATAAGACATTTGAACTCAACAGAGGATCAACAACTCCTGTGTGTGTGATGTTAAAATCACTGACTTTCTCTCTGAGGTTTGGTGTGGGAGAGTGAGTGTTTTACAAACTTCTGTCTCACAGTGAGATAAAGACGTGATCATGTTCTTCAGATGACGTAGACAGTCAGCATCATGTGTCTTCTCTTTATGTCAATAAATCCACGGTGTTTGTGTAAACATGATCTAACAGGAAACCTTGAGTAAATTGTTTTTTCATGCTGTTGTTGCTGAGTAATTGGGATCATGATGACATTTTTAAAACCATCAGCCTCTAAAAACCAATAAAGGAGAGTGAAGGCAGCGTCCAATCCGCCGCTGTTCTATTTCTGGAGGAAAAAAAAGAAAAAGAAATGATGATTAATGTTATTGGATTATTTACATGTCCCTCAACATGATTGAGCTGCAGCAATGAAATTAAAATGTGTGTTGAATGGGATTTTCCAGGAAAGTCCTGTAAAAACCACGACAGTAATAAGGAATGACTAATTCTCCCAAAGTCGATTAAACACCATCTCGACCCGCGGCGCAGCAGAGGACAAATAAGATCGGGATTAGACGAGCGCGGCCACGCTAAGAGGCAGATTAAATGTTTTGGTCTATTATTTTCATTATTGTTCTGTCAAGGATTAACTCTGATGGTGAGTCCACAGAACCAGCCACTAACCTGCTCTAAGTTAACCAGTCACTCACCCCACTACCCTGCTCTAAGTTAACCAGTCACTAACCACACTAACCTGTTCTAAGTTAACCAGCCACTCACCCCACTACCCTGCTCGCAGTTAACCAGCCACTCACCACACTAACCTGCTCTAAGTTAACCAGTCACTAACCTGCTCTCAGTTAACCAGCCGTCACACTTGCTGGTTTAAGTTAACCAGTCACTAACCACACTAACCTGGTTTAAGTTAACCAGATCACAACATCTAACAGAGTCACTGCCCCCTCTCAGTCTTAATGCTAAGCTAAGTTAAAAACGTCCACCTGCTGCTAGTCTTTGGGCTAAGCTAAAAACCTTCACTAGCCACCGTGGCTAGCCCAAGCTAAGCTATAATTACAGGGACATCCTCTTGTCCTTTTGTCCTCCTGTGATGAGTTCATTTTTCCGTCAGATTAGCCGTCAAAAGTCCAAACGCATCAAATAAAGAAAATCGCATTAAATTATCCCATTAAAGTTATTATGTTTGCTTCTCTCAGACATTATATAATGAAACTAAGTGGTTTTAGTGGCTCCTCCCCCTCAGGTTTAAGTGGCTCCTCCCCCTCAGCCCTGGTTTACACACTGATACTGAATGAAAATTGGATTGTTATAATGCGGCAGCTGCATCAGCAGGAAATGAAGTTTTCACACTGTCCTCTCTGAGGAAAAAAGAAAATGTGTCCTCAGCTGCCACATCATCCAGAAGCAGAACCTGGACTCATCTGGATCAAGGATCAAGTCTTAAACTGTTGAAAAAACAAAGATTAGAAACAGCTTCATGTTAATAAAATGATATTTAACACTAAAAACTTTGTGCTAAGCTAGGCTAATGGTTCCTACCTGCTTCTACTCTGAACTGAGCAAAACAGGCGTCTTTCAGCTGCTGTCTTTGTCCCAAAATGTATTCCACTCCACTGCCTTTTGTCTTTATGCACGCACACACGCACGCTACACACACACGCACACGCACGCGCACACGCACGCGCACACACACGCGACACACACGCACACACACGCATGCACACGCACGCACACACACACACGCGACACACACGCTACAAGCATTAATGCATCGCACACACACGCCAAGACACACGCGCACATTACCGCACGCACACGCACGCACACGCACGCATTACACACACGCACACGCACGCACGCACACACACGCACGCCACACGCATTACACACACACACACGCATTACACACGCATGCACGCACACACACACGCATTACACACACGCTAAGCACACACGCGTACACACGCACACACACGACACACACACGCACGCACACACACACACGCACACACACACACACACACACAGTACACAGGCACACACACACGCAAACGCACACACACACACAGCTGTTTCATTAAGTTGAAGAATCAAACATGAGTTTCACTTAAATGAATGAATGAATGAACACATGTTGACAGTTCACTCTCATCATGTTGTGTGTGTGTGTTACATACTGTTAGATTACATATGGTTAAATGACATATTTACAGATTACATATTGTCAGATTATTGTCATATTTCAGCTTTGTGAGCTTTAAAACCAGAACAGTGAAAAAGTTAAAGCTTCAATCTGCTGCAGGATTGAAAAGTGTCTGCAAAGCTGATTCACACAAACATAATCAAATCAAAGCTAAACGTCCACGTCCGTGTCTATCAGACAGAGGTCAGAGGTCAGGAGGAGGCACAGGGAGCGAGAGTCAGCGAGAGAGACGAGATACGGACAGAGACAACACATGTTTAACAGACAAGGAAAGATAAAGACAGACATGAACTAACATGAGACGGAGACAAACATAAGAGGGAAAGACACAGAAACAGAGACAAAAAGTCAAAAACATCAAAAGACAAGAGAAAAAATCCAAAACAACACAAACATGAAAGATAAAGAAAAATAGGGACAACACATGAGAAAGAGAATGAAAATAGACACAAGACAAAACAACTGTCCAACAAAGACAAAACAACTGTCCAACAAAGACAAAATAACTGTCCAACAAAGACAAAAAACAAAGAACAAAATAACTGTCCAACAAAACAAAGACAAAATAACTGTCAACAACAAAAAACAACAAAGTCCAACAAAAAAACTGTCCAACAAAGACAAAACAACTGTCCAACAAAAGACAAAACAACTGTCCAACAAACAAATAACTGTCCAACAAAAGACCAAGTAACTGTCAACAAAGACAAAACAACTGTCCAACAAAGACCAAATAACTGTCAACAAAGACAAAACAACTGTCAACAAAGACAAAACAACTGTCCAACAAAGACAAAACCCAACAATGTCCAACAAAGACAAAACAACTCCAAAAACAAACTGTCCAACAAAGACAAAACAACTGTCCAACAAAGACAAAACAACTGTCCAACAAAACACAAAAACTGTCCAAAATACCAAATAACTGTCAAAAATACCAAATAACTGTCCAAAAGACAAAAGACAACAAAAACAAAACAACTGTCCAACAAAGACAAAATAACTGTCAACAAAGACAACAACTGTCCAACAAAGACAAAATAACTGTCCAACAACAAAGACAAAACAACTGTCCAACAAAGACAAATAACTGTCCAACAAAGATAAAACAACTGTCCAACAAAGACAAAATAACTGTCCAACAAAGACAAAATAACTGTCAACAAAGAGAAAAAGACCAAATAACTGTCCAACAAAGACAAAAGACAAAATAACTGTCCAAAATAACTGTCAACAACAACTGTCCAACAAAGACAAAAAATAACTGTCCAACAAAGAGAAAAAGACCAAATAACTGTCCAACAAAGACACAAAGACAAAATAACTGTCCAACAAAGAGTGTAATGAGTCAAAGGTTAAGTTGAAACTTAATTTCCTGATCATTTTATAGTTTTTCTTTTTTCCATGATCACATGATTACACTCAAATCACTTAATGCACATGATTGAGGCCACGCACACACGCACACACGCACACACACGCACACACACACATACACACACACTCACTCCTTCAGCCAAATGACTGTTGATATTTGCTTTTAATTTAAGCAAAAATCCACGACAAGACTCATTAACATGCGGCGGGATTAACGAGGTTATCCGCCTCTTAATGCCTTTCATGCACATAATCCCTGCTAACTTGGATTGGAGGCTACAATGAGATCAGAGCAGAATATGACGACCATGATGAAATGAAGAGGACGGACGTTTGTTTTTCTCGTTCAGTCGCAATTTGCTTAATTTGACTGTTAGTGAACGTGTGACAGTCCCTGAACACAATCGCAGACAATGAGTCGCAGTTAGGCTCCGCCCACTTAGAACAAACAAAAATCATCACACAAGTTTTTAAGTTCGGAAATGTTAAAGACGCACAGGAAACAAGGTCATGTGATGAGTTCAGTCAGTTCTGGCCATGTCCCCTCTCTCCCATGTTCATGACCTTTGACCCCATGATCAATGTTTTTTCAGTTTTTAGCTTGTTAGCCTCTGATGCTAATGGTGGTGATTGTGTTGCGTAGAAAACCACGTCAACCACTAGAGCAGGGGTGTCAAACATACGGCCCGGGGGCCAGAACCGGCCCGCCAGAGGGTCCAATCCGGCCCACAGGATGAATTTGTTAAAATTTCACACTAATCTAAACGTAATGTCAAATGCTCCAGATACCCGTGACTAAATGTTTGTGCCTTTATAGATCCAGTGTGATGTGTAAATAGTAAATTTAGGCATGATATTGTTGAAATTGCACTTATATTTCTCAAGAAATTTCATGTTTTGTAAAATTATCCTTCAGTAAATATAAAACAAAGGAGAAAAAACAAAGGGGTTCTTGTTGTTCATAGGTTATTATGCTATTATTTTACTATTTTTACTGGTCCGGCCCCCTTGAGATCAAATTGTGCTGTATGTGGCCCCCGAACAAAAATGAGTTTGACACCCCTGCACTAGAGGGACGAAATATAAAACAGTGAAAGTACAAATACATATGATTGTGAGCAGGAAATGACTTTGGTAGAAGTTGAAGTCACTTTTTAGAGTAAAAGACATTTACTGAAAATCAAAAAACATTCTCCACGGTGGTTCAGTGGTACGGCCGGTTGTCTTTCAACTGGAAGGTTGTGGGTTCAATTCCTGGCTCTGCTCGTCTACATATGTGTCCTTGAGCAAAGACTGAATGGGTGAAAACTGTAGTTTAAAGCTCATCATATAAATACAGACCATAATACCAACTCTTCTTCTTCTGATTTGATTTGGTAGTAAACGTGAATATAAAACATCTATAAATGATAATCCAACTTCTGCTTTGTTTTCTTTGTTTGTAGACGAGCAGATTTTCTCCTGAAGCAGCGATCGAGAAAATCTTCATCACCCCCCCCCACACACACACACACACGCTACACACACATCATCAATATCACATTATCATCATCAACATTATCATTCATATCATACACACACACTCACAATACACAATACACACACACACACACACACACACGCATACGCACGCATTACATACACGCACACCACCACACAGCACGCACGCCATTACAGACACACACACACACACACACACTCACTCGCGATTACACCCATCCATTACCAGCTATCGCACAGAAGCATACATGGCAATGTTGCACACACATTATTGGCTGGCTGCCACGCCACACACACACACACACTGCGTTACACACGCATACACATGCGCACACGCATACACACACACACGCATACATACACACACACACACACACACACGCACGCACACACGCACACACACACTTGTTTCATGTGTTAAATGAAACAAGCGTGCCGTAAGCGAGTGTGAGCTCTCACTTACTCACGCTTGGTGCTGCAGGATTTGTCAGCACCTTCAGATTAGGATTACAGACGCACACTCCAGGAAACACAAGTGGACTTTGCTCCGACATAGTGTCTGTCAGTCTGTCGGGGTGTCAGGGTCAGAGGTCGAACGGATCAGTTTAGGAAAGTGTTGTCATCTGCCACGAGAAACTGTGACTGTGATGAGAAAGTTTAACAGTGTCGAGGTTCACAGCACTCTGACCCCGCCCACTCTGACCCCGCCCACCACCACCTGCAGGAAATCATTCCTTAAATACACAAATTCAAGAAAC
>NW_025321843.1:14241-49241 GCF_019176455.1 Solea senegalensis | reverse complement strand
AAAGAAGAGGAGACACAGGTGAGATAGAAATATATATTATAATAATAACATTAACAACAACAACAATAATATTAATAATAATGATGATAATAATCATAATTGTTGTCATTATTATTGTTATTATTATTATTATTATTATAACAATAATAGATGTATTATTATTATTTGTTATTGTTATTTATTATTATTATTATTATAGATTTATTATTTATCATTATTATTATTATTATTATAATAGAGTGATGGAACACGATGATTATTCATTAAAATAAGATTGACCTCAAATGGGGAATAATAAAATTATTCTCAAAAACACATGACTTTTATGAATCAGAAAATATTTTCATGTTTTTTATTAAAAAACAACAATAAAAGACTCTGAAAACAAAAAATAAAAATATAAATTATAATAAATTCTAAAAAGATCATTTAAAAATGTTAATGAACAAAGAAAAGCGAAAGTTTTTGAATGAAATGAAGTCAAGATTTGTTTAAATAGAGATTTTCATCGCTCTCTCTCTCTGTGTGTGTGTGTGTGTGTGTGTGTGTGTGTGTGTGTGTGTGTAGGACTGTGTTCACCTCTCATCAGTTGGAGGAGCTGGAAAAAGCTTTTCATGAAGCTCATTATCCAGACGTTTACGCTCGGGAGATGCTCGCCATGAAGACCGAGCTGCCCGAGGACAGAATACAGGTAATCACTGATCGATAATCAATAATCAGTTATCATCACAAATTACAATCAATGGAGTCAAACCGAGGCTGATAAAAAGCTGAAAAATTAACATTAGACAGATTTTACTTTCATAAAAATGTATTAATCATATTAACAGTTATTAATAATTATTATTATTGTTGGTATATTATTATTACGAATAATAATTATAATACAGTATATAAATATAATAACACAAACATGACAATAACTTACCTTTATTTTCTTGTTCCAAACGTGACGTCAGTCAGTGGTTGTCATAGAAACCACAGTGGATCTGAAACAAATTTAAAATAGATATTATTTTAGATATTATTTATCATTTTACTATAAAAAATTAACTAACTAACTTATTTTTTTAATTAAAAAAATTAAATCTTGATTTGCTGGATTTATTATTATTACATTATATTATATTATATTATATTAAGTTATGTTATATTATATCATATTATATTATATTAAGTTATGTTATATTATATCATATTATATTATATTAAGGTATGTTATATTATGTCATATTATCTTATATAATATTATCTTATCTTATCTTATATTATACTGATGTTTGCTGTGTTGTGTTATGTTATATTATATTATATTATATTATATTCTGTTATATTATATCATATTATCTTATATCATATTATCTTATATTATATTATATTAAGTTATGTTATATTATATTATATTATGTTATATTATATTCTGTTATATTATATCATATTATATTATATTATATTATGTTATATTATATTATGTTATATTATATCATATTATCTTATATTATATTATATTAAGTTAAGTTAAGTTAAGTTATGTTATATTATATCATATTATCTTATATTATATTATGTTATATTAAGTTATGTTATATTATATAATATTATCTTATATTATATTATATTAAGTTAAGTTATATTATATTATATTATATTATATTATATTATATTATGTTATATTATATCATATTATGTTATATTATATTATCTTTATACTGATGTTTGCTGTGTGTCGTGGTCAGGTTTGGTTCCAGAATCGCAGGGCAAAGTGGAGGAAGCGGGAAAAGTGCTGGGGTCGCAGCAGTGTCATGGCAGAGTACGGCCTCTATGGGGCGATGGTGAGACACTCCATCCCGCTGCCGGAGTCCATCCTCAACTCCGCCAAGAACGGAATGATGGGATCGTGCGCCCCCTGGCTGCTCGGTGAGCCGCATACACGTCAGTGCCACACACACGCACCACACACACACACACACACACACACGCACCACAGACATTCTGACAACTTTAAGAGTGAATATACAGTAAATCTAGTAGATCACTCTCCCACACCAAACCTCATTGAGAAAATCAGTGATTTAAGCTGACGGGGACACAGGAGCTTGTGGTCTACTGCTGCCTCGTGTGGTCACTTTGTGTCACTGAGAATAAAGGATTTTAAAAGTGGAATTTAAAAAATAAGAAATTTGAACGTAGTGATGGAGGCAGGAGTGGATCAACAACTCTTGTGTGTGTGATGTTAAAATCACTGATTTTCTCTATGAGGTTTGGTGTGGGAGACGTGAACATGTGATGTAGATGTAGTAAACTTCATCTAACTTAGATTTTATGAGCTAACTCTTTTGTTCAGTGGCTAAAATCTGTTTGTCGTGTCTCTGCTTGGAAAATTATATTTCTAGTAACTTGTACTTTTGAGTCCATTACATTTCCTCTAACTGTCTCTGTTACTCGTTACGACCAAATCCTCCTAAACATCCTAAATGAACATGAAACATCTGAAGGAGCGTTATCACAGGTCGTTCCTTCCTGTACAACAAACACTGCTCTCAGTAGACCCTCCTACCACGTACAATACTATATTTAGCATATACACACAGTATTAAAGACTGATTTTATATCATATAAATAAAAGTATATGAATAGTAAGGTGTGGTTGGTGCAGACTGGACTGAATTTGTGTCTTTGTCTTCACAGGAATGCACAAAAAGTCTTTAGAGATGAACAAGAAATGTTCCAGCCCTCCAGAATCTGACTCCGCCCACTCCGATTTCCCCAGCAACACTTTAGTGCGACAGGGCAGCGGCAGTGGTGAGGCCCAGGAGGAGGAGGAGGAGGAGATGGAGGAGGAAGTTGCCATTGATCTGTCCAGTTCCTCTAAACAGCAGCATCAGGAGGAGACCGCGAGGGGCGTGGCTTCACCGAGGCAGCGGCGGCGGCACAGCAGTGGCGAGTCGGATGAACACAGCTGAGGGGGCGGAGCTGGGGTTTGTTTTTCTGCGGCATAAGGATTTGATTGGCTCCACCTTCAATGGAGAGCAGCCAATCCCGGAACAGCTGCAACGTCAGTAGTTACTGTGCAAACTCAACCATGACCACGTGACTAAAGATGCGTTCCATTTCTATCGGAAGTCAGAACTGGAGACGAAAAGATACGAGTGGCGGCCATCTTGGAATCCTATGTCGGGGTTGCTCCAACTTTTCCGAGTTGGAAAATCCGACTTCTGACTACAACTGGAACGCACCATCAGGCTCCTCCGTCTTTGTTTATGGCTAATTAGCCCTGCCATGCTCTTTCAATGATTAGCTTAGCCGTTTGTGCTATTTGGGAAAATGGAACACTTATTTCAGGCTAATAAACTTCAGTTTGCTAAACTCCTGTCCCAGTTTAGCATGCTGTCTATTTTAGATGTATTTTTTGCCTGTTGTGCTATTGTAATATATTAGCATTTGTTACTATTTCCAGTAATGACAAACATTCTCTGACTAAAAATGCAATAATTGGAATATGTTAGCATGCTTCTAACATCCTTTTGCTATACCGGTTGGTATATTGTTGACCAACATGCTAATGTGTTAGCAAGCCATAAAGTAGAGAGAGTAATGGTGTGTTAGCAAGCTAGCAACCCATACAACAAGGCAGGGAGGCTAAAATACAGAACTACTGATTTTGCTAAACATAACTGTTAGCGACGTCGCTGTGCTCCCAGAGAGGATAACGTTGCGTGAATTTTGAGGATGTAAATGTAAAGAGATGTTTTGTGTCTTTATCAGTGTTTTGTTTGTTTCTAAGAGAATATTTAATGTTTTATTCTTGTTGGTGTTTTATAGAGTTTGACTGAAGCTCTGTTAATGTCATTTAAATGTAATATTTATTTATTTATTTAATTATTTATTATTATTATTATTATTAGTAATATTGTTGTTATTATTATTCTTATTATTCTTATCACATGTATGTACAGCAGCAGGTTCAGAGCGGTGAATAAAAACAAAGTATTTTTGGAAACATACGAATGTCATTTTGTCATTTTTCACTATAAATTATTCATTTATTTATTTCAACATAATGTAAATAACTAAAAAGTGTCTTATTGAGAAAGTGTTGAATGATAACACGATTGAAGTAAAATATATATATATATATATATGCTGTATATCATTTACCTGTTTTCAATGTCGCTTTTACTCTGAAAGGGCATCCGCTGCTGGAGAAGACAACTACGCCACTTCCTCTATCAGCTGCATCACGTTTAACTGCGAAGCTAACACCAGGCTAACACACTGTTGAGCTCGCGCAGTACATTCTCATGATGGAGGATTTAATGACGTTTAAAAACCACGTGTCGTTCATCGTCAGTCATTTGGCCAAAACTGTGATGACGGAAATTTTCACCGCGGCGGGAAAACAAAGTCCTCGCACTGACGTAAGCAGCTAACTGCGGCTAACGGCTAACACTTCTGCAGCCCGCCGTCAGCTAATTCACGTTTAACTCACGTTTAACTTTTTCACTTCCGTCCACTCGGCGTGAGTTAGTTAGTTGGTTGGTTGGTCGGTTAGTGAGTTAGTTGTTAGTAAAATGTTTACATCAAACCCCATCCAAAAATGACTGAATTTAAGCACCTTCAGTGTTAGTAAATGTTTTTCTCACGTAGTCTCAAACCAAACTATGGTCTCATGAGAAAACTACTGAGTTTAAGCAGTGACTTTGTTCACTAACTTGTGCACACTGTTAAACAATCCCGTTAAAACACGTTTGATGGAAGTGATGATTATTAATATAAACTGACAGATGACGTCATCGTGTTTTTGTCAGACAGCGGTGTAAAAATGGAAATGTCACGTGAACTTCATGTGTCAATCATGCAAACGTAATGTAAACATCACGTGGGACGTGTCCTCTGTTGTCCTCATGTCAGGACAGACTGACCGCTCTGGTGGACAGACTCTGTGTCGAAGCTGTAGAGAAAATCCTGCAGCTGGTTGAAGTGAGTCGTCGTCAGTGTGACGTCACAGAACTGAGCAACGGCGCTGTGACGACGACACAGGAGCGTGAAGGTGAGCGGCTCCTGAGACACACACACACACACACACACACACACTGCTGAGACACGTCTAAAGTCTTCATCTCACTGTTAGATGATAAACTGAAGCCACTCACTCTCACACACCAAAGTCCAGGGAGAAAATCAGTGACACTGAGGTCAATCTGAACAAAGGATTTCAAACACTGAAGAGACTAAATAACACATTTGAACTGAGTGATGGAGGCAGCAGTGTGTGTGTGTGTGTGTGTGTGTGTGTGTGTGTGTGTGTGTGTGTGTGTGTGTGTGTGTGATGTTAAAATCACTGATTTTCTCTCTGAGGTGTGTGTGTGTGTGTGTGTGTGTGTGTGTGTGTGTGTGTGTGTGTGTGTGTGTGTGCGTGCGTGGGGGGGGTGGAAGTGCTTTACAAATTTCCATCATGCCAGCTGTGAAAGTGTTTCCTCTGTGTTACAGGTGAAGATGGTGTAGGTGACCACACCCCCTCAGGCCACACCCACATCCTGGTGTACGGGGTCAGTGAATGAATGAATGAATGAATGAATGAATGATTAACAGCATCACAAACAAACTGAAGATGTTTAACAAACTCAGCTGTCGACTGTTTTCAGAACGACGACGCTGTCGACTCCAGGTGCCTGCAGGTGTCGCTGCAGAGCCACACGCACGCTGGCGGTGAGGTCACCTGACGTAAACAACGTGTTCAGAGCCATGACTGACATGTGACCTCGTGTGATCTCAGTGTTTATTTGTTTACAGGTGAAACTAAAACAAGGTTGTCTGAGGAAACAGCTGAGGTGAAGAGTCTCCTTAGCTCCGCCCCTCATGCCAACATCCCCGACCACGAGTACGCTCAGATATCTTCAGGTCCGCCTGGCCGTGCCTCACCAGAGGAGGGCGCCACGTCTACAGCAGGGAAGAGGAAGCGGGGGCAAGGACGCCGGAAGAACATGACAGACCAAACAACGGCGTCTGTAGAGAAGTGTTCGCAGTGTGAGATGCTTTTTCCAAACGCCGAGCGTCTCGACGACCACCGGCGTAAATGTCACCCGTCGTGTTCGCTGTGCGGCGCTCATTTCACTGGCGTCCTGAAGCTGCGTGACCACGAGATCAGAGAGCATGGCCTCCTGCCGTACGCCTGCGACTTCTGCCCCAAGAGGTTCAACCACAAAGCTCACCGCGACCTCCACGTGAAGGCGCGGCACACGGGCGAGAAAAGCTGCCACTGTGACATCTGTGGGAAAGGCTACGCCTGCGTCAGCGTCCTGAAGACTCACCGCATGACGCACTTTGACAAGACGTTCGTCTGCGACGTCTGTGGGAGGAGCTTCTACCACGCCTGCCACCTGACGCGCCACAAACTGGTTCACCAGGAGGTTCGGCCGTACCAGTGTGCCACCTGCGGGAAGGGCTTCACGCAGGCCACCAACCTGCGCAGCCACCAGCTGATCCACAGCGGCGAGAGGCAGCTCTGCGCCATCTGTGGGAAAAGCTACCGCTGCCTGAAGAACCACGTCATCAGCAAACACTCGGACGAGCTTCCCACCACCGACGCCGTCGTCACCTGCGACGTCTGCGGCAAGAAGTTCGCAAACCGCTCGCAGCTCAGGGTTCACGAGAGGAGCCACACGGGCGAGAAACCCTTCCACTGCGACGTGTGCGGGAAGAGTTACCGTCTGAAGGAGATGCTGCGCGACCACATGCACACGCACACGGGCCAGAAACCGTACCGCTGCTCGCTCTGCGCCAAGACCTTCAGCCTCGCCACCAGCTTCATGAGGCACCGCAGCGTTCACAGCGGCGAGACGCCGCACAGCTGCCACGCCTGCGGGAAACACTTCCGCCTGCTCACCTTCCTCAAAGCTCACCTGCAGACCAAAGGTCACCAGAGGAGGGCGCAGCAGAGGACCCCCGACCTCTGACCTCGCGGTGTGATCAGACTCTGACCCCTGACATTAATAATCTGCAGCAGATGACGAGTGAAGGACGTTTACAACAGCGTCAGTGATCAGCTGATTATTGATCTGCTAATAGCAGCTACCAGCTAATGTCACGTTAGCTGTGTCATTAGCAGACGATGACATCATGACGTGTCGAAATATGGAGACGTTTTATTGTCCATTTCTAACTCCTGCTGTTTCTGTCCCTCACAATAATCCAATAATAATCCAATACCCAGGATTGTGATGTAAACCTGCTGTGATCGGAGGATTAATGATCGTCCAATCACAGAACATTTCCCCTCGTTCTGCACCTCAGTGTGATGAAAACAGTGAAGGGGTCAAAGGTCAAACTCAAAGCGCCTCATCGTCATTTTTACTTTTCTTTCATACTTGTCTTCATTTAGTTAAGAACATTAAAAAAGTGACACGTTTGTAATAAAATGGACAAAACAACAACAACACGTGTGTGACTGTGTGTTTGCCAGATTACAGGATGTTAATCTGTGTTAACACTGTGTTGAGATTTAATCCAGGAAACAGCAGCTGTGATGACGGACACGTCGCAGTGTCAACGCTCGCTCAGCGCTTCACGGCCGGTGATAGAAGTGAAATCACGTCTGTCCAGCACAGACAAAGGTCAAAGGTCATAAAGTCTATGTAATAAACGCACTCGCACATTCACACGCTGCAACACAGGCTTCAGCGTTTTTGCTCAAGGACACATGTAGAAGAGCAGAGCCGGGAATTGAACCCACAACCTTCCAGTTGAAGGACGACTGGCCCTACCACTGATCCACCGTGGCTCAATCCTCACTTTTTTATACTTTTCCTTGTAAAACTCAGTGGAAACGCGGTGACCCAGGTCTTGGTGTGTCGCCCCCTCATGGACATTCAGGAGAATACACACATACAGTTTATGGTTCATGATATCTTGTGCCACCATGATTATTTGATTCATTGATTATTAATCTATTACTACTTTGATAATCAATTGAGTGATTTTATTAATAATTAAAACCAGTTTCTTTGATTTTTCAGCTTCTGATCAATAACAAGTAATGACTATTAATCAATAGATGAATCAATTATGAAGATAATTGTTAGTTGCAGCTCTAATCATATCCAGGAAGTGTTTGTTGTCAATAATAACGCTGCTTCAGATACTTCACCGCTACGGTGACCTTTGACCTTTAACGTCTTTAACATCTGCAGCTGTGAACTAAATGAAGATCAAATCCTCAGATCAGTGTCTGTGACCCAGTTCCTCGACAATCACTGAGCGTAAATCTGCACCAGCTGCTTCTGCTCAGAGACAAAAAAAACCAATAAATTAAGAAATTAAAGGGAATTAAAGCTGAGAGGGGAATGACTGAGAGCCCCTAGTGGCAGAGAGGGGGAACTGAGCGTATTTCATCAAATGTGAAGTCACAGACGTCGAGAATACGAGATCCGGGAGGCAAACGACGAGACAAGACCAACTACGACAGAAAGTCTAATGCTAATGCTAAAAATGCTAACCTGAACACTAGCAGTCGTGGTGCAGGACGTCAGCCATGACCTTCGAGGATTCGTTGAGCCGAGCTCTCGTCCAATCAGCAGCCTCGTTCACTCCTCTTGACCTGTGGGTGGGGACAGTGACTCTCTCGCTCTTTAATCTGCAGCATCTGTTTGCTTTGATCGACGAGGCCACGCCCACATTAATTATCCGTTTTGTTTCCACCGTTTAATCTGCGGCACTCGAGGTTTCATCAGTGCCGCTTTACGGACACTTCATTAGATTAGATTAGATTACGTTAGATTAAATTAGAGAAGATTAGGCCTCCTTCACTTTCACCTCATCTGTTGGCCCAGCTTTATTTCAGCACAGATTCTGGAACCGCACAAAGAGCGCGTTGGGTGTGCGTGGACAGAGCATGCGTGAACTTCCACCTCACCAGTAGGGGGAGCACACGCCTCGCTCACCAAGCAGAACAGAAGAAGTAGTCGCCAAGAAAATGACACTAAGGATCCGAAAGACGGTTCTTGTTCACTGAAGTTCTTCCTTCCTCTACTTGCGTCTTTCTCGTTTATCCTCTTCTTCTTTGGTACAACTGCGTCCTATGCCCTGTGTTCAGACTTATACTGCCACCCAATGGTGACGTGTGACACTGCAGGACCCTGACGCTCGAGTAAACCACAGCTTAAGAGTTAGTGCCAGTTGTAGTTAAAATTCTAACCAGGAAAGTTGGAGGAAACCTCACCAATTCCAAGACGACTGCCACTACAAACACTGCGACTTTCACTGTTAAAAGTAAATCAGTTGTACACTCAATCAGGGAACGAGGCAAATAGAAATTCACTTTTTTTAATTTGAAATTCTCTCCTGTGATTTATAAAAATGAGCTTTAAAAATGGATCCATTTCCTGCGTGTCTGCTCTCACTAGCATGTTAGCATATTAGCACTTTGGGTCAGATGTACTCATACTAGTGTGACGATAAAGTTATAACTAAACATACAATTACGCTCCTAATGTTTGTTACATAATATAATTTCATGAAGCTACATTTCTCTGCCTTCAGCCAAACCTGGGTGACACCACTGATGTGTTTCCATCATGGTACAGTTTTGGTTTAAAAAGTCCTGGGTCAGGGTTGTGTTGCGACTGAGAGCAGAACCTTTACTAAGTAGGCGGAGTGTGGGCCACGCCCGAAGGCCGTGCAGCACGACGACGAACAAGGACATCAAGACAGAGTCACAAAACTGTGCGGTACCAAACCGAACCGCTGCACTTGGTGGAAAAAATGTCATAAACACAATCATAGCTTGAGCCAGTGTCGTGTTTCTGTCCCAGGTGGCCCCAAAAATCTAATTTTCTAGATCAGCTGTGAGACAAATCCTCCTTACAAATTGTTTTGGTTTCGATGTTTGAACCTAAAGTTCCATCATTGGTCCTAACCTGGTCCCCATCAGAACCATGAGCAGCGGAAGCAGGTGAAGACACCGTAGCTAGCTTCCTGTGGATCTGTCATCACTGTCAGTTAAGCTAGCTTCATCCAACGTACTTCTGGATGATCTTATCATGGAAAAGTCCGTGAAACGTCTTGAAAAGTTTATTTTTGGCTTTGACTTTTGAGCCCATTGTTTCGTCATCGATGCTAACGTCGTCTAAATCAGAGACATGAATAGAAGAAGCAGGTGAAGTCTCAGCAGCATTGGCGTCACCCGAGCTAGCTTTGTGTGGAGGTCCGCCGTCACTGTCAGTGCTATCAGTTAAGCTAGCTGTGGGTGGGGGTTTGTTGTCGCTGGAGGCGGCAGTTTCCTCTTCAGTTAACAAACTTCGGGAGGATTTTTTCTTGAAAAGCCGTGAAAGAAATCCATGAAACCTTTTGAAAAGCTTGTTTTTGGCTTTGACGTTGAATCCCTTAGTTCCCGTAACTGTGCTAATCTCGTCTTTATCGGAGACACGTCTAGAAGAGCCAGTTGAAGTCTCTGAAACTTTGGTGCCATTTGTCTGTGGAGGTCTGTTGTTATTGTTGAAGGCACTGTGCACTAAGTTAACTGAAGGTGGTGTTCTCTCAGTGATGGAAGCAGCACAATCACTAGGAAAGTATTTCCTGGTGATAAACGGATGTGTCAGAGCTTCACCAGGAGTGATTCTTTTCTTTGGATCAACCTGCATCATTTCTTTAAGGAGGCCTATAAAAGCCTGTGTGTCCTCATAAGCAGCAGAACCTGGGCGAGTCTGAACAATGTCATCGAGACTGGTAAACATTTCAGTTGTCTCATGAGTTATCAGTGGGTGAATTGCGCGCTGTTCACTGGTCTTGGAGCTCTGTGAGCTTGGAGAACTTTGGGATCCCCTAGAACTCTGGGAACTCAATGAGTCAGAGGCAGGCGAGGCGTCAACAACACCTGAGCTAGCTTTCTGTGGAGGTTTGTCGTCATTGTCACTTAAGCTAGCTGCGTGTGGGGGTGGTTCTTCATCGCTGGTAGCAACACTCTCCTCATCCAAAAGACTTCTAGACGATCTTTTCTTGAACAGCCGTGAAATAAACCCATTAAATGTCTTGAAAAGTTTAATTTTGTCTTTGGCTTTTGAGCGAATTGTTCCGTTACCAGTGCTAATCTTGTCTCCATTAGAGAGCAGACTGACAGAGGCAGGTGAAGTCTTGGACACATTGGTGTTATCTGAGCTAGCTCTCTGTGGTGGTCTGTCATCAATTTTAGCAGTGCTGTTGTGGATTAAGCTAGCTGAGAGTGGAGTTCTCTCATTGTTGGAAGCAGCACAATCACTGGGGAAATATGTCAGAGTGATAAACGGGTGCGTCAGAGCTTCACTGGGTGTGATTCTTTTCTTCGGATCTACCTGCATCATTTCTTTAAGGAGGCTAATGAAGGCCTGTGTGTCCTCGTAAGCAGCAGAACCTGGGCGTGTCTTAATGATGTCATCAAGACTGGCAAACATTTCTGTTGTCTCGTTGGTCACCAACGGGTGAAAAGAACGCCAATGACAGCTTTTACCCATTGAACAGCTGCACTCTCGTTTCAGTTTCCACAACGAATCCTGGTCTTTGTAAAAATATTGCCGGGTATGAGCTCCGGTCTTCAGCACGTGATCGTCAGGTTGACCGAGCAACTGCACGATATCGTTGATGTTTGCCAGTTCACAATGTCCTGAGTACAACTTAGCCTTGAGGTACGAAGTGGTGATGACAGACCCGAGGGACCACATGTCCACCGCCTCGCTCAGAGGAAGACCCAGTGAGACTTCAGGAGCTCTGTATGAAAGATGCTGAAAGACATCGCCAAGTTCCATATTGGAGACTAACTCGGCCGTACCAAAGTCGATGAGCTTCACCTTACAGGGCTGAAGACAGTGATTAACCAGCATAATGTTGTTTAACTTGATGTCACAGTGAACCATTGATATACTCTTCAGGGCGTTCAGTGCCACCAGCAGCTGTCGTGTGATCGGCTGAATCTCGGACAGAAACAGTTGTCTGCAGTTGTTGAAAACGAAATCATAGAGCGTCATGTCCAGTTTCTCAAATTCCAGGAAAACGTTTCCTTGGCGTTCGAGGTGCCGATTGAACCTGATCAAGCTGTTCTTGTCTGCGTCCAACTTCCTGAGGAGTTCCAGGTTGTTTACTTCCTCTTTACCGTATTTAGCCTTTGCTTTGGCAACGGCCTTCACAGCCACCATCTCTCCTGTGTCTGGTCGCCTACACAGGTACACATGTCCAAAGCTGCCAGAGCCCAGCAGTTCTTTCACTTGATACCCACTTGATTTCAGAAGTGGAACTAAGTTCCCCCTGGCAGCCATTCTCACCCGCTGCATGACACTGATTTAACAATTCAAGGTTTGCTTCTTCTTTGGTGTTCTTTCCAGCAGTTAGAATCCGTCACGATACATGACTGTCTCCTTTTCACGCCTCAGCTCAGGTTCTTTTCGTTAATTTCATGCATTTTTCTTCATGGTCCGGTGTTTAGTGGTCAAATGTCGCCAAACTTAAAAGGCGGCGGTGACCACGTGCCTTTGAATTGTGCATGTGTTACAGTTCAAAGGAAGAGACAATAACAGGGCAGGAGAGGACAGGTCAAACCTGATCCCCAGTCTGCAGTCTGAATCTGGAGAACCCAGAGAGAACACATGGAGAACTCAGAGAGAACACATGGTGGAGAACGTTAAGACCCTCACAATTGTCATAGTCCTTCCACTCCAACAGATGGCGCTCATGACTTTGATAATACCCTACTCTCGTCCTATCTTCACAACCGAACATACAGAGTAACCTGGAGAGGATCTGTGTCGGAACCTTGTCCTCTAGCTACTGGGGTCCCTCAGGGTTCTGTCCTGGGCCCTCTCCTCTTCTCTCTATACACCAACTCTCTTAGTTGTCATTCACTCTCATGGTTTTTCTTATCACAGCTACGTCATTCTCTCTTTTCCCCGGTCTGAAACACACGTAGCAGAACGGATCTCCGCTTGTCTGACTGACATCTCGCAGTGGATGTCTGACCATCACCTGAAACTCAATCTCGACAAGACTGAGTTTCTTTTTCTCCCATCACAGATCTGACCACCACCCTCGACAACTCAGTGGTAGCTCCTTCTCATACCGCAAGGAACCTGGGTGTGACACTTGATGACCATCTCTCCCTCACTGCCAACATTGCTGCATCTCCATCATGTATCTGCAGCTCCATCTTGCACAACATCAGAAGGATACGGCCTCTTCTAACCCAGAAGTGGCTCAGGTGCTGGTCCGGGCTCTTGTCATCTCACGCTTGGACTACTGCAACTCCCTCCTCGCTGGTCTCCCTGCGTGTGCCATACGACCTCTGCAACTCATCCAGAATGCAGCAGCTCGACTGGTCTTCAACTTACCAAAGTTCTCTCACACTCTCAAATGGTGGAACGAGCTCCCCATCAACATCCCGACAGCAGAAAGCCTCCACATCTTCCGCCGCCAAATAAAAACACATTTCTTTCGACTCTACCTTGACTAAGACAAAAAAAAAAAGAAAGAGGCAAGCACTTACTTGTACATCACACTTATGACTAGCACTTTATAGTTTGGCTAATTTACTTCTAGCTCTTGTTTGTACCCACATGTTGAAAAGTCACTTTGGATAAAAGCATCTGCCAAATGACAATGTAATGAATTGTATATATAATATAATATAATATAATATATATGTATATATGTGTATATATATACATACAGATTTTTCCACATTAATCTTGACCTGATTCTCGGCCTAAACTTAAAAACCTCTATTATTTACAATCGTACAGAAATATAGATTTATATTCTGAGATCGAATGATATAAAAAAAAAAAATTGTGATGGTTCATATAAACAGTTATAACCCTGATTTGGTTTTAGATTACACTTTTATATCATATGATTAATTATTGCTTTTCCATGAATTAGATTCATTTTTAATGATTTTGTCGTTTACAGTTTGTATTTATTCACTGATTGTTTTCATTCATTCATTCATTCATTGTTTTTGAGTAGAAATCACATGAACTACTCTGCTGCCCCCTTCTGCTCAGGACGAGGAATCACTGGTGACCAAAACTTGGTCCTAATGAGTTTTCTGAACAATAAAATTAATGTGTTCATTTCTTATTTCATCTGAAACAGAAACATTTGAAGCGGAATTTTTCCTGGAACGTCGTCGACTTCTTTTTTAAAAAGTTTATTGTTTACAAACCCGTTTATTTCATTTTTTGTGGCACTTTCGTTTCCATTTATTCACCAATATTCTAAAATTGGAAACTAAAAATAGACCAGAATTAAATTTTAATTTAAAATAATCCACACACACACACACACACACACCAGTGAACTTTTTTTTCAGATTTATTAGAAAAAAAACATGTCGACATTTTTTTTTTCTAATCAAACACGACACGATGACGAACGACCTTCTACCTGCAGGTGACGAACCAAGAACCAAACCAAACAACGAGGAGCCAATGAAAACGCAGCGGAGAGCCGGGGGGCGGGGCCACAGCACCCCGACCACCTGCCCTCTCACAAACATTATAAATAAACAAGTGAGTGTCAGACAGACACCAGGGGGCGGGGCTGACAGACGGGTGTGATGTCATCAGCGCGTCCAATATTTTCAGTGAACCAATAAAAACGACGACGATGATGATGCTAAACGATGAAGGTTGGCGGTGGGAGCTTTTTTTTTTTTTAAACGTTTGTTTTAACATTTAAATATTCATTAATATTCATATATTACATCATCGTTCCAAATCCATAAATAAGTGCAGGTTCCTGTCGACCGGCGCTCGCCGCCGATAAAATCACAAACAAACGCAGTTGGAAAAATACAAACATGGCCGACAAGACTCGCGTTTAGAATCTTCATGCATATGCTAATGAGGAGGAACTGGGACCAATCAGCTCTTCTCCTCCGCTTTCACCAGAGAACGGCAGCCAATCACAACCACGCAGGAAGTAACAAAAGACAGGGGCGCGGCTCTGAACACACGTACGGACGTTCATCAACAACGGCGACCGAAGCTGGAAATGATTTTAAAAATAACCCAAAAAAACCCGACAAAGTCAGAAAAAAATCTGGATAAAAAAACCCAAAAAAACGTCGTCACTAATAAACTTCCGTACGAACTTTTACTTTACGTGTTTCCGATAATGCTGTGAGCATCAGAGGGCGTGGCCTGAGACAGCTCTATCCCCAAGTGGCTGATGGGAAATGGAGTGTGTGTGTGTGTGTGTGTGCGGGGGGAGGGGCTTATTGGTCAGTTATGACCATAAATGGATGCGACCGTGTTTGGAGACTTTCCTCTCACTCAGGAACAGATCTCCACGTCCTGCTGTTTATCTACACCAGAGAAAAACCAACCAGGTCCAGTTCCCAACATCTGGATGTCCAGGATCCCAGACCTGGTCCAGATCTGAGACCTGGTCCAGAAGTTTTTCAAATTACAACTTCTCCAGAACTGGTCTCAAACCACTCCAGAACCAACCAAAGCTGATTCAGAACCATGTCAGACCAGGTCCTGAACCCAGTCCAGAGCTGGGCCATGTCACTCGGAGTCCTCAGACTCCAGTGGAGCGGTCTCGTCTAAGATTCTCTTACGGCGTTTGGCGGCGGTGGCGGCGTGGACTCGTTGCTCTTCCTCCATATGCGCCTTCTTGTGGCGGGAGAAGCTGGACGAGTGCATGAAGGTCTTGTTGCAGGCGGCGCAGGTGTAGGTCTTGGTTTTGGTGGTGGGAAGTCCGGACTTCGCCCGCCCACCACCTCCGCCGCCGCCCCCCGCTCTGTGTGTCTGCTGGTGTCGTGCCAGGCTGGACGCGTGGCTGAACCGTTTCCCACACTGGTTGCAGCCGTGGCGACCTCCTCCTCCGACTCCTCCCCCAACGCCGCCGCCCTCCTCCTCCTCCTCCTCCTCCTCCTCCTCCTCAGAGGCGGTGGAGCCTCGTTTGCCTGCACGGCCTCCACGGCGGCGGCGGTTCTTCTTGCAGAGAGTGTAGAAGTTGGGCTTATCGCGGGAGCAGAGCTTCAGTCGGATCTTGAGGTCTGACGAAGTCTCACCCAGGTTCTCTTTCCCGGGCGTGTAGTTGTCCAGCAGCTCTTTGACGTGCGTCACCTGGTGCTTCGACAGCTGCGTGGACGTCCTGAAGCTCATGTCGCACTGCGGGCAGGCGTAGAACTTGTCTCCGCCCGGGCTCTGGATAATAGCGGTGGCCACGTGGTGCTGCTGTTGTTGCTGCTGCTGCTGCTGCTGCTGCTGCTGCCGCTGCCTCTTCGCCTTCTTGTTCTTGCCGCTGGGCTTTAGTGAGTGGCGCAGGGCGGCCATGTTGGCGCTAGGGCCGGCGTCCTTGGCCAGAACCTTCCCTTTCTTGTGGATGAGGCGGTGGCGCGACAGGCTGGAGCTGTGGTTGAACTCTTTGCCGCAGATGTTACATGGATGGATTCGCCGCTTCCCGTGCAGCCGCAGGTGACTGCCCAGCATCCTGACAGGTAAACACAACAGCAGTTAGGCTCCACCCACTCAGCAATCGATCAATAACCAAACATCTTGTGGTGAAAGTGGACTCAGGTTCACTGATTATCAAACAGTTATCTGGTTCCTATTTCATCAAGATTCAACATCTGACAAGACAAAGACCAGGTTCAGGGTTTAAGACCAAGCCCAGAACTAAGATTAAGACAAGGTTATGGGTTCAGGACAAGGACCAGATTGAAGAGGTACCGACCTGCTGCCTTTGAAGCTCATGCCACAGTGGGGGCAGGTGTAGCGTGCATCCTGATGAGTAGGTTCCAGAGCCCGCTTGGTGGGGGGCGGAGCTCCGCCGCTCTTGCCGGTGTGTGTCTGCTGGTGGCGGTACAGGCTGGAGGCGTGGCTGTAGCACTTCCCGCAGTAGCTGCAGCGGTACTGTCGCTCGTCCGGCTCAAAGTCGGCCTGGTCCGAGTCTGCCTCGCCGTCTAGCTGGCTACTCCCCGCCTCCACCAGCACCTCTTGCTCCTCCTCCTCGCCGTCCTCGTCCTCGTCGTCGGAATCCGTCTTGATCTCCACGCTCTGCTCCGTCACCTCGCAGGGATACACCTCCTCGTACGGCGCAAAGAACGCCTCGTCCGCCTCGATCTTCAGCTGGTCGGCGGTCAAGTCCGACGGGTCATCTGAGTCCTTCTTCACGCAGGAGATGGTGAACTTGGAGCCGACCTCCGCCCACTTCACCACGTACTCGATGGGCTGCGTGTCCAACTCCACCGTGATGAAGTCGGCGCCGAGGGCGTCCGTTTCCGCCACCGTCAGCTCTGTCTCCGAGTCCTCCATCCTGAGGTGAGGGGCGGAGCAGAGAAGGAGCGTCAGAGGAGCAGCCGAGGACCTGCGAGAGAAGGGAGGGGGCGGGGTTATCGATCATGACTGATTATTGATCACCAGGTACAGATCAATGTATCGACTGGTGATCAGTGACATCACCCGTTTCTGTTTAAACGTGATTATGTTTAGTTTTCAGACAAAATAACGTAAAAACAACAATTACCCAGTTTTACAAACAGGGGCAGCGATGACAAAGATTATATTATATATTTATCATGTTAAAACAATACAATGAAAGATGCAGCGCCCCCTTGTGGCACATCAAGATAAATCACCAGGACTGTACGTTGGACAGCATCTTTAACTCACTAACGCAGAATATTAACAATTAACATCATTGTTTGTGTTTATCAAATCACACAGAGTGAATTTCATCTTAATAATTGTTTCCATCTTTAGGACAAAATGTAAATCATGTACATTTACTGTGACATCACTGCTCAGGTGACCTCTGACCTGACAAACTGAAAATGCCTCATTTCTGTTACATGTAGTGACGTCACATCTTAACATGAAAATAAATCAATAAAATGTATCATCGATACCCATTTAAAAACAAACACACATGAAACGTGATCGCGTTTGAAGGCGCGCGGCAACTCAGACCAAACCTCGTTCATATTTCTGTGGATTTTCGAGTCCCTGTGATCCTGGAGCTCTTCAAACGTGACGGGCGGAGTTTAACCGTTAAACCTTTTGGTTTCCGCCCATCCGCAGTCTGAACGCGTTAAATACAACAAACGGCCTCCTGCTGGCTTTAAATAACCACTCGAATTTCGCGTTTCTTCGATATTATCATCGATCATTTGTCTCCGATGATTCCGCAGAGGGCGGCTGCTGGCAGGTCATCCATTATTGAACATGACGTTACCTCCACATTGACACACGTTAGGTTTACAATTGTAAAGCCGAACAAATGCCGGGAGTCTAATATGATGGGAAACGAGTGGGATTTTCCTCACAGTTTATTTTCGGTGCGAGTGAAAGCGACATGTTTGTAAATCGTCCATTTTCTGAGCGGAGTTCCGGGGCTCGGCCGCGCAGTGGCGGTGATGAGGAAGCGGAGCGGGATTTTCTCCCCCTCATCGTAAACTGTCAAAATAAAACCACAAGCCGCCGATTAAACGGCGGGAAGCGCGTTAACGGGGAAACGCACCGATGACCGATTACTCACCGAAGTTTAACGGCCGGAAAGCGGAGAAAACGTTAAAGTGTTACCGGCGGAGACGGTCACAATAAACAGGAAGCAGAGACGTGGACACAAAGCATTGTGGGAAGGATTAAATGGTTGCGAAGACCGGATGTGCTGCGGCGTGACTTTCATAATAAAACCCCGCCAACGTGACAGCCAATGGAAAATCAATTTAAATCTTAAATAAATCGAGTTGACTGAAATGTAATGAAAACTATACATTAAAAACGAAACGAAAATACATAAAAAACTAATACTAGTATTTATTATAATATTGGACAAACATATCTATTAAATAAATGTACCCCTAACCAAAATAAATGTACAGACGAATCAAGTTACATGCACACATACATATACACACACACATATACAAATATACTCACACATACATACACACATATACATACATACACACATATATACATACATACACACATATATACATAGACACACGTATACATACACATACATATACACACGTATACATACACACATATACACACATACATACACACACGCACACATACATATACACACATATATACATACATACATACATATACACATATATACATACATACACACACACACATATATACATACATATACATATATACATACACACACGTCTACATACACATACATATACACACATACATACATACACACATATACATATACACACATATACATACATACACACACGTACACATACATATACGCACATATATACATACACATACATACACACACATACACACAAACATACATACACACACACATATACATACATACATACACACACATATATACATGCACTCACACACACAGATATGTGTTTCCAACCACATCAAACACAATTTTACAATTTTCTTATTTTACAGGACAAAATATGGCAAATCTATCAATAAATGAGTGAACTGATAAATAAAATTATTATTTAATGTTGATGTTATTTTATCTGTATTTATTGCATGGCTGTTACTTAGTTTTAAAGGCTTTACAAATAAAGTTGTGTATTAATTGACTCATTCTTTTAATTATTTGATTAATTTCTGGATTTATTTCCTTATTTATGAATAGATGTCATTTTTTGTCCTCTAAATGTGCGTGTATATATACGTACACATACACAAATAATATGATACCAAACACATTTGCTATGAAAACTAATATTAGAAAGAACAAATAACAAACTCACAAATCACTGGGGCTTCCGTAGTTCAGTGTGTTTCAATAAAATATATTTTGTGCGAAATAAGAGGAAATAAAAATGTCACTTTCACTGTCTGAGGCCCAGCTGCAGTACAGACAAAGCCCGGCAGGGGGCCGCGGATCACAATTCGACAAGCTCTCTCTCTCTCTCACACACACACACACACACACACGCGCACGCCATAATATAAAGTACAGACACTTACGACTCAGACGCCGGTCTGTCTTGGATCTGGTCCTCTTCAGGTTCTGGTTCGGGCTCTGGTGCCGCGCCTCTGTTACATCGCATCGCATGTGGCGGCAGTTATGTCTGCAAGCGACCGCTGCGGCGGCACAGAGCGGCGGCAGAGAGCGGCAGCGCGCCGGGCTGAGTCGACGAACGCGGCGGCGGGGATGCGGCAAGCGGTAGCGGTGGCGCGCGCGCGGTTCCTGCGTGTACTGCGATTGGCAGAGCTCGTGCGCAACCTGCTCGGTGCGTCCTCTGTGATTGGACGGTCTTAAAGTGACCGCCGATGTCGCGAGGTGTCGTGAGGTGACAGTGACGTCACTGCTACGCCTGTTCTGCCGCGTCATGACATGACGAAGTTGCTTTCATAAAAAAGGCGCCATGACGTCATTCAGTTAAACTGGACATAACTAATCTATAATCTTTTATTTTGTGCTCTGCGCTGCAGTGACACTGGACGGCCAGTGAGTGGCAGTGTTTCCACAGAGGGGAATTTGAAATGAAACAATGCATTGTGGGAAATGAAGTGTGGCTTCAGTTCACAAAGGCCGTTTCTCAATACTCAAGTAAGCAAGTACATTACTTGGGAAGAATATACTTGACAAGTACGGGAGTACATATCTATTATTTACATATTATATTTAAATACAGATACAATGACCGTGCCACTATAATATAAATCTAAGATTCAAAGTTAAAATAAAAAAAACTGTCAGGTCAAAACATTGCCATTAAAAACAAAATAACACATCAACAACAAATCTATGGATCGCCATGATGTCATCAGGACAGGCTGAGGTCACGCTGCTCTGTGCCGGGCACAGTGAGCGCCGAGCGTCCGCAGAGGCGGAGCTTATCACCTCCGACAAACGTCGCTGCCAAACTATAAATACGTCATATCTTAATACATAAACCACATGTTTGAATTCTAAATGACTAATTTCTCGCCTCAAATGATGTTAAAACTTTGTTCCGGGACAAAGAAAATTATTTATTTCAGTTTTATATTTCTATCATCTGCTGCTATGCTCCGCCGAAATGTATTCTGGGATACATAGCCATCCCAAGTACGCTTAAGTCACCGCCGATGCATACTTGGTAAAAATGGGCGGAGCAAGAACACTTCCGGGTTTGAGAATCGTCCTCGCTGTTCGCTTACTTTGGGGAGAATTGGAACAGCACTTGGACTGAGGCTGATGACGTTTAGTACGAGAGTACACAAGTACACACAAGTACACACAAGTATGGATATTGAGAAACCGTCAGTGACACAAGGACACTCAAGTGTAAACTTTGAATAAAACTTTATTGATTCTATTTTAAGCTGTGACAGAGGTGAGCATTAACATTGTTGTTAGCTTAGCATTGTGAGTGAATGTGATCACAGACACAGCAGTGAGGGCTCCTCCCCCTCCCTCCCCCTCATCACCTGACCTGTCTCCAAGGCATTCTGGGAAATTATTGTGACGAGCTCTACAACAGAACAAACTAAAAACAAGGATCAGATGGCAGGTGGCGCTATAACAACAGGAAGTAGATCAGATGACAATCAAAGTAAAAGACCCATTAAAATAAAAGCTTATTAAAATTTATAAATATAACCCCGCCCCCTTTTAAAAATCCCACCCCCTCCCCCACTGTCAGCTGATAACTCAAACACAAACATTAATAACTGATTAATAACTGTCTAAAGCAGGGGAATCAATGTTTCCTCCCTGAGTCGCCTCCTGATTGGACGAGAGGCGGGGCTCAGCGTGGTGATGTCACAGTAAGTAAGAAGCGATGCCAGCGGTTTTAGTCGTGTGCGACGATCAGCGATAAGTTTCACATCTGCGGAGAAGAAGAGACACAAGTGACGTCACGGCCAGTCGCACGATGGCGTCATGTGACGACGATGTCATGTGACTCTCACCTGGACAGGAGATCTGTGCAGCCACTGGTCTTTGTCTCCACCCACTTTCATGCAGGAGAACAGGTCACAGACCGTCGGTAACGCCAGGCGCTCCTGAGGACACACGACAACGCTCAGTCAGCAAACAAGTCCCACAATGCACTGGGGGTGTGTTGCTATGGTGACACCCTCTTACCTGGGCCTGAGTCCTCTTCTTCAGCAGCCACTTGTCCTCTTCTGTGGGGCGGGGCTGAACTCCTGACCCTGGACTCGGACTCATGACCCATCGATCCGGATCCAGAGGAAGCTGGAATGGTGAGGAGGGGGGGGCGGAGCCTAGGTTTTCCCTGCTCGCCTTCTCCTCGCCAGGAGCCACCCAGGCAGAAAGGGTGGAGCTAAGAGCCAGAGGAGATGAGGAGGAGGAGTTGGAGGGGTGGAGCCAGGTCTGCAGGATGTTCTGGACCTGTGGAGAGGACAGTTGTGATGTCATCACACTTGAAAGGGCGGAGTTTTTATGCTGATCAGAGGACATTAAAAACCTTGGTGGTTGTTACCTTCTGCTCCTGCTCTATGTGGTACATAGTGGGAGGGGCCATCTTTGATCTAATAGGTGTGGCAGTGGTGGTGGTGGGCGGGTCATTCTTAGCCACAGGGACACCATTCTTGTCCCGCCCCTCCTGCAGCAGCAGCCAGCGGCTGAGCGCGTCTTTAGCGCAGTTCTCCTCACACACGCAGTCAGCGAAGGTTGAGCACAGTTCGTTGGCTCTGCACGTCTGTGGCTCCGGCACAGCCTGCTGCACCCACACCTCCAGGCCCGGTGGGGGCGTGGCTGGGGAGCTGGGACTGGAGGTGGTGGGCGGAGTCTTCAGGCACCTGAGCCGGCCCAGATTCTCGATCTCTACCGCCTTGGTGGTCTGGCAGCAGGAGGAGCAGTCAGCCGTGGCAGCGGCCGTGGTCATGTGACTCGATCCTACGAGCCAATCACTGGGCGACCAGCTGGTTTCAAACGGCTTCAGCAGCTGCTGCCACCGCTCAGCATCCATCACGGTATCCATGGCAACAGTGGGTGGGGTGATGAGCCAGTCGCTGAGTTCCTCCTCAGAGGAGGAGACGACAAACTCAGATTCGTCAATTTTCTCGATGGAGAAGGCGGAGCTACAGCTGCTCAGGGTTCTCTCCCGGCTCATGGGGATCTGGTCCTTGAGGACCCAGGCCTCCAGGTCCCTGAGCTGACCCCAGGCCTGCAGGAAGTCCACTGAGGCCAGGACAGGACAGGAAGTCTACACAAACACACACACACACACACACATGTCAACAACAAAACTGCAAAACATTTTAGAACCAATCAAATCCCCTCGTGACGTTGACCTCTCACCTTGGTCTCCTTACTTGACATCAGCCAATCCTGAGGGTTCTTACTGGGCTGGAGACCAACAGGAGCGCTGCTGGTGGAAGGATTACCCAGAAGCCACTCCTCCAGAGCTCCGCCCTCGGACTTCTGCAGAGACACATTTTTATTTGATAGAGTTTTACTTTCCAACACCAACAGCTATTATTTTAAACAATTTTTTTATTGTTAAGCAGCAAGTCAGAAGCTCTTATTTTGAAATTGAGGATCCTCTGTGTCTCTTTTGTTCTTAGCTGAACATAATCGCTGTTATAAAGTTATATCACTAATAAGACCAAAAGTAAAAACCAAACCATGTGTATTTATTGTATAAAAGTATTGACTAAAACATCATTATATACACACACACACACACACATATATATATATATATATATATATATATATATATATATATATATATATACACATATATACTTGAAAATCCCTGAACAAAGCAACGTGTTGTTGAGGGTGGGAGGAGTTACCTGCTTCTTGGCTGCAATTGGCGAGTTCTGCACCTGACCTTTCTGGAGGGTGGGGCTCTGAGAGGACACTCCCCCCACAAGCTGCAAACAGGAAGTTAAAAACAAGCCTGGTCAGTGTGCATTCATAAACCATAATAAACCAGCTTCTTAAATGTGGATGTTTTCTGGTTTCTTTGCTCCATAAAACTAAGAAATCATTCAAACATTTCCAGGTTTGACAAACACTGATCAACATTTTTTGAACCAAACATAATAAATAATAATGGATGGTGAAAGTATGGCTCACCTGTGCGGTGATGCTTCCGAACGAGGTGATGGCGTTCTTCAGAGAGCGAGTGTCGGCGTGGAAACTCATCTCAGGCGTCTCCTCTGGAGTCAGACTTAGAGAGGACAACCTGCAGAGGGAGGACAAAACAAGCACTCCGTTATCTCCTCTGAATCACAACATCAGGGTGAAACTTTGACCTTTAAACGGCTCTGTGAAAACACCTGTGTGTGTGTGTGTGTGTGTGTGTGTGTGTGCGTGCGTGCGTGCGTGCGCGTGTGCGCATGTTTACTTCTCCATGCAGCTGGTCAGCTGGTTGCTCAGGTCGTTGCTGTTGATGTTGTTGTGCAGCTGATGAGCGATGACGTCAAACTGACCTCGCAGCTGAAACACAAACAAACAAAAACATGAGAAACTCACCATGTTCTAACAATCTGGCTGGTGTCATAAATAATCTATGAATAATATTATCTATGAGTTTATATTCCGAAATAGGAGATTATGTGGATATAAAGCTGCAATGCTCTGCAATGCTCTGTAAACATACTGTAAATACACTGTTAAACATACTGTAAATATACTGTTAAACATACTGTAAATACGCTGTAAACATACTGCAAATATACTGTTAAACATACTGCAAATATACTGTTAAACATACTGTAAATACACTGTAAATATACCGTTAAACATACTGTAAATACACTGTTAAAAATACTGTAAATACAGTGTTAAACATACTGTAAATACACTGTTAAAATACTGTAAATACAGTGTTAAACATACTGTAAACATACTGTAAATACACTGTAAACATACTGTTAAAGACACTGTAAAATATATTGTAAATACACTGTAAAATAAAACACAATCTACTGTTTATGGTCTGTATTATCTGATCTTAAAATACACTTATTACCTTTCACTTCAGATAAAACCGGCTTCATTTCTTTACTTGTGTTACAAACAATGACAATGATGGTAAATACGGTCAAATATGTCATTTGTTTAATTACATGTATTGTTTTTTTGTGTATAATATTTAGTGTGTTTAATATAATAAATATGATGATTATCAATGCAGCAGCGTTTAAAAGCAGGAAACGTCTTCACATATAAAAACAGCCGTCTTCAAAGTATGTGGAAGTGCCTCATTTAGTTCAATCCATCACATTTTTACCGATATTTCTTGCGTTTATCGTGCCATGCCGGTCATGTGACTGTAGTAACTCACCTGTCAAGTCAAAAGCCTGTCAATCAAACAGATCGGCCATTTTCTAAACCAACATGTCAGCCATTATGATTTTTGTGGTCCAATTTAAGTGCATTTTCTCTCTGTTTACTGAATGAATCCGATGACCTGTGTTGTGAACAGTGTTTGTTTCATGTTGTTCTTGTTTACCCGGTGCAGCTGGTGCAGCTGCTGCTGCAGCGTCTCCGTCTTCACTTGCTCCAGTAACTCAATCTGGCCGAGCAGCCACACCTCTCTGCAGCGCAGCGCCTCCTGCTGGCGACTCACACAGCTCTGAAGCTCCAAGCGCACCTGAGAGAGAGAGAGAGAGAGAGAGAGAGAGAGAGTGTAAGACTCGACACAGATCAGATCTCAGACGCATCAACACAGGAAAACACAATGATATGATCTCAGTTCCTATGGAAACAGTAAAAATGTTTCGGCTTCTGTGAGAGGACAAAGTAGACGATGAAGTCTGATGTACGTCATGTCCTTCATCATCCTCTCAGTGACATGGGCACCTTACTTGAAGCAGACCATCATACCCGTCAACGGTGCCAGACCAGAGCAGTCCAGGAGCTCAGTCTCTCTCTCTGCTCCAGTCTCTTATATACCAACTCTACCACACCCTGCGCACGCTCTCTCTCTCTCTCTCTCTCATCTCTTATATGTCCTAGAGCTTGACCTACGCACGCACGCACGCACGCACACACGCACGCACGCACACACACACACACACACACAAACACGCTGACTCACCGGGTGTGTGTGTGTGTGTGTGTTATGAGTTGCTGGCTGATCCAGGATCAAAGGATCACAGACCACAAACCTCAACAAAGGAGAAGCTTTAACAGAGTTACCAGGCTTCACCGAAGCTAACAATGCTAACAGCTCATTGGTGGCAGTCGCTGCTGCACTACAGCGACTGTGTCAGACGTCTGACACAAGAATCAAGCCGAACAGTGCCAAACTGTAGATCAATTAATAAGACTGAACAATCCTAAAAACGTGGGTTAATCTCCAACAACTACCAGGGAAATGTCAGCTGATCGCGAGCCACAGACCGCTGCCACTCTAGTAGGAGTAGGAGGCTGTACTCCGGAGACGTGTGAACAGAAATCAAGCCGAACCGTGCCGAATTGTAGATAAATTAACTACATAACAATCCTAAAAATGAGGGTTAATCTCCAACAACTACACAAGTGTGGTGTAAAGTCACTAGTCACTCGTGTGTGCCGTACAGTGATGACTCCGCCCAGGTTAAGTAGGTACGTTTTTGTAGTGGAGATGCAGAGGCGAGTAGAGCCGGTGGAAAAGCAACATTAGTCTTAGGTTAACATTAGCTCAGTCTTAGGTTAATGTCAGCTTTGTCTTAGGTTAACATTAGCTCAGTCTTAGGTTAACGTCAGCTCAGTCTTAATTTAACGGTGGTGATCAACGGTGGCGATCAGTGGTGCTAAGTGTTTTTAACTGATTTACAGTTGGACAGTGTTCGGCTCCATCCTTATGTAGGACGTCTCTTCCTGTGACGACACTCTCGCTGTTTTCTGCGCACGCTGCCATGTTGATATTGTCAGAGAACTAGTGGAGGAAGGGGGAGAGGAATGGAGCTGAGCGAGTGAGCGCTGTAAAGAGGACAAATCAGAAACCCCCTGGAAGAAGTGGGTGTGTGTTTGCCTGTGTCTCATTTGCATATAAAGGGACCGTGCACAAAACCGAGCGTTCTGAAAGGGGCGGGTTTAGCAGGGTTATTGAACTGCTATGATGCTTCATCCTTATGGTATTTTGACCAAAGCATGTCACTGACATGTTCATTAGGACACCAGGGAACTATTTTAATGGGGGAAATAAGGTATAATATGTCCCCTTTAAGTTAACGTTAAGTTAACTTCAGCTCAGTCTTAAGTTAGCGTCAGTTCAGTCTTAGGTTAACATCAGCTCAGTCTTAGGTTAACGTCAGCTCAGTCTTAAGTTAGCGTCAGCTCAGTCTTAGGTTAACGTCAGCTCAGTCTTAGGTTAGCGTCAGCTCAGTCTTAAGCGTCAGCTCAGTCTTAAGTTAGCGTCAGCTCAGTCTTAGGTTAGCGTCAGCTCAGTCTTAGGTTAGCGTCAGCTCAGTGGAGGCTGGTCATGAAAACTTGGATGGACTGGATAAACCTAAACAGTGTGCATTTGGACTTTCTGGGTATCTCATAGGACTACTGGAATTAAGCTAAGTATCACTTCTGTAGGTCTTTCTTATTTGGTTGCTATTTCATTAATTGCTATTGTATCTAGCTGGGTTGCTTGACTTTTGACTTGTCTGTTTAATTAAGGTGAAAGTTTGTTGTTGATATTTTGTCTGCTAGGTCAAAGAGAAAGTTGTTATTGTTGCTGTTTTGCCCTAGTTTCTATTGAGCCATCACCATCTTGGATCTTGGACTTGGATAACACCCTCCAACACAGCCATCCCTGCGGCTGTTCTTCTTGGGGACTTCAACATCCAGTCAGAAGTCATCCGATGTACTTCCTCTACTTTCGTCTCTTTCTCTCTCACTTGCTCCTTCTCCACCAACTCACAAAGCTGGCAACCACCTTGACCTCATCTTCACCAGAAACTGCTCCACCTCCGACCTCAAGGTAACTCCACTTCATGTCTCTGATCATTTCTTCATTTCCTACTCTCTCCCACTCTCCCAATCTGATGATCTCATCTCATCAGATATTGAACTTGTCCGTCGTAACATTTGCTCTCTCTCTCCCTCCTCTCTGTCCTCAACTGTTCTATCAGCACTTCCTTCAACTGACTCCTTCTCCCTCATGCATCCCAACTCTGCCACAGACACCTTCCTCCCTACTCTGTCCTCCTCTCTTGACTCTCTCTGTCCTCTTACTTCATGGCGGGTTTGTAAGTCCTCCCCAGCCCAGTCTGACTGCTTTCCTATCATTCTCTTCTCTCCACCTTCACTGCCTCTATCTCTGCAGCCAAACAATCTTTCTCTCAGACTTAAATCCTCTTTGTCTAACCCCAAAAAACTTTTCTCAATCTTCTCTAACCTCCTTGATCCCCCCACCCCCCCTCCTCCTTCCTCCCTTCTACCAATTCACTTTGTCAACTACTTCACAAAAAAGGTAGATGACATTCACTCTTCTTTCTCAACCCCACCTCCTGATCTCACCACTCTACCAACCACACATTCAGCTCCTTCTCTATCCTCTTTCTCCCCTCTATCTCAGGATCAAGTTCTTTCCCTAATAACCTCTGCCCGCCCCACCTCCTGCCCCCTTGACCCTATCCCCTCTCACCTTCTTCAGTCAATTGCTTCTGATCTTCTTCCTTTCCTCACCCACCTCATTAACACATCTCTATCATCTGGTTGCTTTCTGGACTCTCTTAAAGAGGCCAGAGTGACCCCCCTCCTTAAAAAACCCACCCTTGACCCGTCTGAAGTAAACTACACACCTGTCTCTCTTCTTCCTTTTCCCTTTTCTCTCCAAAACTCTGAAGCGCGCTATCTTTAATCAACTCTCCTCCTACCTTCACCGGAACAACCTTCTTGATCCTCTTCAGTCTGGTTTTAAAGCAGGTCACTCGACCGAAACTGCACTTCTTGCTGTCACTGAGCAACTCCACACTGCCAGGGCTGCCTCTCTCTCCTCTGTGCTCATCCTCTTGGACCTTTCTGCAGCGTTTGACACAGTTAACCACCAGATCCTTACTTCCTCCCTTCAAGAACTAGGTGTCTCAGGCTCTGCACTTACCCTACTCTCGTCCTATCTTCAAAACCGAAAATGCAGAGTAACCTGGAGAGGATCTGTGTCGGAACCCTGTCCTCTGGCTACTGGGGTCCCTCAGGGTTCTGTCTTGGGCCCTCTCCTCTTCTCTCTATACACCAACTCTCTTGGTTCTGTTATTCGCTCTCATGGTTTTTCCTATCACAGCTACGCCGATGACACCCAACAGACAAGCGGTGATCCGTAGCAGAACGGATCACCACTTGTCTGACTGACATCTGTCAGTGGATGTCTGACCATCACCTGAAACTCAATCTCGACAAGACTGAGTTTCTTTTTCTCCCAGGAAAGGGCTCTCCCACCACAGACCTAACCATCACCCTGTACAACTCTGTGGTAACTCCTTCTCATACCGCATGGAACCTGGGTGTGACACTTGATGACCATCTCTCCCTCACTGCCAACATTGCTGCAACAGCTCGATCTTGCAGATACATGTTGCACAACATCAGAAGGATACGGCCTCTTCTAACCCAGAAGGCGGTACAGGTTCTGGTCCAGGCTCTTGTCATTCTCACGCTTGGACTACTGCAACTCCCTCCTGGCTGGTCTCCCTGCGTGTGCCATACGACCTCTGCAACTCATCCAGAATGCAGCAGCTCGACTGGTCTTCAACTTACCAAAATTCTCTCACGCTCCTCCGCTCCCTTCACTGGCTTCCTGCAGCTGCTCGCATCCGCTTCAAGACTCTAGTGCTTGCGCTCCATGCTACAAATGGATCCGGTCCAGCCTAAATCCAGGTCATGATCAGAACCTACACCCCAGCCTGCCCACTCCGCTCTGCATCGGCAAACCGGCTTGCTACTCCCTCACTGAGAGGATCACAGAGGCATTCACAGAACTCGTTCACTGTCCTAGCTCCCAAATGGTGGAATGAGCTCCCCATCGACATCCGGACAGCGGAAAGCCTCCAAATCTTCCCGCCGCCGACTAAAAACACATTTCTTCCAACTCTACCTTGACTAAGACGGCGACGACAAAAAAAACCCAAAAACACTTGCTTATACATCGCACTTATGACTAGCACTTCATAGTTTGGCTTACTTGAAGCTCTTACTTACTTCTAGCTCTTATTTGTACCTAAATGTTTAAATGTCGCTTTGGATAAAAGCATCTGCTAAATGACATGTAATGTAATGACTGTTTACATTGAGTCAGCTGTTTGATGTTCTGGATGGACATTTGATTTGTGTAATGTTATAATAACCATGTGACATGTGTACGTCATCATCAGAGCAGACAGTGACAGGATCCTGACCTCTCTGGTGTTTTCTCTCAGCTGCTGCTCGGCCTTCATCACACTGTTGACCGCCTCCTCCAGCTGAGTCTGGGCCTGTCGGCACAGTTTCAGGCCGCCGCTCGCCTCCACTGACGCAGGCATCCTGGACGAGAAACAGAGCAACACTGTGAGGTCACATGACCCTTTCAATACAATGCTGAGAACGTTTCAGACGATGGTGTCCAAACACAACAATATTTTTTTTACATATGTGATATGATGGATGATGATGTCATGATCATGTGACCACAGGATCAACCTTCAGCTTGTGTTGTGGTGTCGACCTCAGTGACTCGTGGCACCTCAGTGACACCACAGGACTATTTTCAGCCGTCCATGGTCAACAGTTTGACAGTGATGTCATTCAGAAATGCAGAGACACGGCTTCCAGAGAAACCTGGAAACTGTGCTGATATTGGGGGCGTGGCCTGGGGGCGCGGCAGTGCTCCAGTATCAGCTGTGAACAGTCTGCAAATCGCTGATAAGAAGCAGCATCAGCACTTTCTGTTTGACCTTGGAGTTACGCAGCACCTTCTGCTCCGACTGTCGGCCGCCAAACCAACAAGCACAGCCGACAACATTAAGACAACAGTGATTAGAATCACTGTGATGTGATTCTAATCTATTTTATTGTACTTACTCATTGACTTACATTACACAGGGCTTCCCCCAGTGCATTATTATTATTACTTGCCCCCCCCACTAGTTTAAGCATCGCTTGATTATTTATTTTAAAAAGATTTTTTTAGACAGTATATAGAGCTTTCAAACGTACAAACTCTACACCATCGCACTAGCATTGAGATGGCAGCAAGCAAAAGTAAACAAATAATGTAAATATATTACGCTGACTAAAATGAAATATCTATTATGAAATATGCAATAGCTTTCATGTTTGTCATGTACTAGGCTCATCAATCACTGGAGCCTTTGATTAACATGGCGCATGAGGGTTCAAATCCTTTACTCGCTGCTAAAACATCAAACTGCCCACCATACAAATGATGGAGCCTTGCTTGTTTTTGCCAAATGACTTCTCCAAACTTCGGGGAAATTATTTGAAATATATATTTTGTGGAGTTGACAAAGTTTTCAAAACACTATAAATGGTGTGTGTTATGTTACTCTCTCTCTTTCTTTTTTTAGATTGACAAGAGGGCCTTAATTAGGATTTAACTTAAGTGAAAACAATTGATACTATTTATTTTAATTGTATTGTTTTGTGTTTGTTAAAACAGTATTTCAAGAGTGTGCCTTTTTTTAAGACTCTATAGTTGGTGGTTAAGTATTGTCAATAAATGTCTTACAATTTCAAATTTCCAGTCAACTTTTAACATGTTTCTTTTTCAAAAACACAGCTGGCCACCCGAGCAGCGCCTACCACCAGGCTCAGCAGGTTTTCTGGGGGAAACTCGGATTACAGGTGGGGAAATGAAACGAAATCTTAAATGGGAAAAACATTGTTGTTCTTCAGTGATACGAGGTGAAACAGAAACATACAAACACATGAATCCATAACCCGGTAACAATAAGCATCGTATACACGATCATAAAGTGAAGCAGCTCAGTGAAGTTTGCCCTTGTTTTGTGTCTGATTGTAATCATCAACGTGACAAAGAGACGGAGTGAACTAAGGGTGGTGGAAATGACTGTGTGTAAAATAATTGACTCAAAAGTTGCCCCGTGTTGAGTTTTTACGACTGTACTTTCGAAGCATCGTCTCTGACATAATAACATAATTACAGCTGAATGAAGACACCACAGTGTTGTTTTTATATAATGTGACTTGAGTTCCCAAAATTTCCATTTCATGCGTGGAGGAAGTATGAGAAGATTTATACTCATAATGATCCTGACAATAATAATATACACATCTGAAAAAACATGCTTCAATATCATTTAGTAGATTCTTAAACTATTAAACTTACTAACTGTAACGTCAACAATTTCTTTGATCGATAATCGGTTTTCAGCTTCCTAAATTTGAATATTTTCTATGAATCATGTTAAGGGCATCATCATTGCCAGGTTTGACAAACATTGATCAACATTTTATGACATTTTACTGACCAAATACGTATTCAATTAATAGACAGATGAATCCATTATGAAAATAACCATATTGATTAACGTTAACGTATAAATATCTGAAGGACCTGTCTTGGCCTTTGTGAAACATAAAATGTAAGATGGACTCAATCTAGTCTGACTTTCTCTGTTATCCTGGATTTCTGACAAGATCACAACATTAACACAACAGAAGGACAAAATGACAGCATGAAAACTTTCCTCGAATGTTCTGACTGAGCAGGAAATGACCACTGACCACACAATAACCACAGTCACTCACAAGTGAAACTATCTTTACTATCTGATTGATCCTGAGCCTTTTTATTCTTATTTTCTTGAAACTGTTTGATTTAAATCCCTTGTTTGTTCCGATCTACGCGAAGTGAACTAATTATTGAGCAGAAACTAAAACACAAACATCTGTAGAGTCGTGAGGAAGATAAGATGGCGCCCACGCGGTCCTGCCGGTACCATACCTCATGACGCGGACACACAGACCGCGAACCAGCACCGACAGTCGGTCTGTGGTTCAGGGCTCCGCCGCTGAGGGTGGTCGATCAGAGCCGCCGCGGTTCGGTCAGAGCTCAGAGAGGAATGAGGAAGCGGGGCTCCGCCTGTCCGCCATCACACTCTGTCTGCCCGCACGTACACGCGAGCATAGGCCGAGGGGGCGGAGTCATAACCACAACAGCACTTTCTCACGAGCTAGCGAGACGACCGAGCTAATAATCGATCCACTGATAACTCAGCTGATCAAATACCATGAAAAGGACGTGACACGCAGCTGTTTAAACACACACAATCACCAGGTGTTGTTTTCAGCAAAGTTTGACCCGTCAGGTCGACCGAGTTCAAGAGATAAGGAGGGGGAAATACCTGACATATGCGACGCTAGTCATGCGTTAAATCATACAAAGGGGAAAATAAGTCGAGTTAAATCTTAACTGTGAGATAGAATCTGTAAAGAATAGACACCTGATGCGTTAAATCGTCTAATGGTTGAAGTTATATTAGAGTGGCGTGGTTAGCAATGTTACGTTAATTTAACAGCTGGATTTCATTGGCGATCACAAAGCAGCCAGCTGACACACACATAACATACAGCGGTCACACTGCGCTCACTCTGCTATAGCGGAGCTAACAGCGTTAGCCCGGTTAGCCCGGTCATCTACGCGTCACCGCCGCCACTTCACTCACCGTGAGGCTCGACCGTGGATCCGCGACTTCGATGTCATAGAGAATCTCTGCGGAGAAACGTTCCACAGCACTGTCGTTTAAAGAAAAATCCGGCGATTCTCAACGACCAGGACCTAATGTCACTGCCTACGTCACACAAGCACAAAAAACAGCCATGTGGCGTAAGTATCGCGAGAAGTGAAAGGTCAAAGAATGACCCTGCCCCCTGCTGGTAAGACTGAGAGAAGACGAGAGAGAGAACTTTGAACTGCAATTAAAATTCGTCTTTTTATAGAATGTATGTATATATACATATTTATATATATATATATATATATATACATATACAACCTCTTATATACATATATGTATATATATGTATGTATATATATATGTATATACATACATATATATATATATATATGTATATATATATATATATATATATATATATATATATGTATATATATATATGCTCTATATATATATATATATATATATATATATATATATATATATATATATATATATATATATATACATATATACCGTGGTATCTTGATATTTATGTTACTTACAATAAATAAATATTACTACGATTATTCTGAGTGGTTCAATCGTACTGAAGTTACCACATATACATATATATGTATACATATAACATACTTATATATAATAATGCGGTAGATGATGGATATATGTACTAATATGTATTAGTACATATATCGTATGTATAGTATCACATATTTTACATACATTACATTACATGTCATTTAGCAGACGCTTTTATCCAAAGCGACTTACAAAAGTGCATTTAAACATTTGGGTACAAATAAGAGCTAGAAGTAAGTAAGAGCTTCAATTAGATCAAACTATGAAGTGCTAGTCATAAGTGCGATGTACAAGTTTTTTTTTGTTTTTTGTTTTTTGTTGTCGTCTTAGTGGAGGTAGAGTCGGAAGAAATGTGTTTTTAGTTGGCGGCGGAAGATGTGGAGGCTTTCAGCTGTCCGGATGTCGATGGGGAGATCGTTCCACCATTTGGGAGCGAGGACAGTGAACAGTCTCGAGTTCTGCGAGTGCCTCTGCGATCCTCTCAGTGAGGGGGCAGCGAGCCGGTTTGTCGATGCAGAGCGGAGTGGGCGGGCTGGGGTGTAGGTTTTGATCATGTCCTGGATGTAGGCTGGACCGGATCCGTTTGTAGCATGGAAATACGTGCAAGATATATATATGTATGCAATATATCATGCTCAATCCTTGTTATGGTCGTATTTTTAACATACAACCATGTTTTTGACAACAATAAATACAAAGTTCTAATTGCTTTTCTATTTTTTCAGCTTTTATTTTCAAGATTTCAAGATTCAAGATTTATATTTGTCACATGAATGTACAAGCACCCCCCCCCCAGTGAAATGACTTTGCAACAAGCCCCACTGTGCAACTGTGCAGCAATAAAATAAAAATAAAATAGAT
>NW_025321843.1:0-14141 GCF_019176455.1 Solea senegalensis | reverse complement strand
TATTTATTAATTTGAAAATAGAATAGTTTGGTGTTTTTATTTTTACTTGAGTGTGTGAGGACATGTCCCACAGTGTCTCTGTCCTGGTGCGTCTCACCTTGTCCAGTAGCTGCTTGGCCTTGTCTCCGGGAAGGAGGCGGAGCCCGGCCGTGGCCTTCAGGACCACCGGGGTCACATTCCAAACAGAGGGTGGGATGCTGGACCTGGCCACTTCCAGCAGCTCCTCAATCCCCGACGTGCACTGGTCACGTGACACGGGAGGTGGCGGGGCATAGAGATGGACACGGGGGAGGAGGAAGAGGAGACACTATTAGTGAGGCTGTGCTTCAGAGAGACAGAGACAAAGAGACAGTGAGACAAAGAGGCAGAGAGACAGTGAGACAAAGAGACAGAGGCATTTTTCTCATTTATTCGCTCCTTTATTTTGCAAATGTACACTTTATTTTGAGCTATTAACTTCTGTTTAACATATGTTTGTTTCAAAAATGACTTCACTTCGCAGCAAGTCGGGGAAAAGAGACGAACAAGCCTTGACCATGGAGGCTATTTCTGAGCTACTCGAGCAGCACAGGCAGTCGCTAGTCTACGACTTTAAAACGTCTTTCAACCAGCTGGAAAACAAATTTGACGAGGTTCGCTCCACAGTTGACGAGCATGGGCAGCGCCTTTCGTCGTTAGAGCTCGCTGCGGATGACCTGAGTCAACGTGTCGGTGAGCTGGAAAGTGTCTGGGCTAACCTACAGGAAAGCAACTCCAAGCAACTCCAAGCTAACGGCCAAGTCATCCACTTAGAGGGTCGCAGCAGAAGACAAAACATTTGCATCTTGGGTCTAGCGGAGTCTATTGAAGGCGGGAAACCTACAGCCTTTTTTTCTGATTTGCTGTGCAAGGTTTTTGGAAAGGAGATGCTCCCATCTCAGCCCGAGGTTGACAGGGCTTATCATTCGCTAACAGCAAAACCAGCCCCCGGTCAGAGACCGTGTCCTGTCATTCTCTGTCTGCGCCGCTATCAGATGAAGGACCTTCTGATCCGCGATGCCCGCCGTAGAGGGAAGCTGGAGTACCGCGGCCAGCAAATCCAAGTTGTCGAAGACTACAGCCCTGGCGTTCAAAGCCAGCGTGCCGATTCACTGCTTCTGTCCTTACCAACTCACAGCTCTCACAACCCTTTAACCTCTATCGGGGAACCCGACAAGGGTGTCCTCTAAGCCCCCTGTTATTTGACCTGGCCATAGAGCCGTTGGCGATGGCAATCCGCAGTTGTGAGAATATCTCTGGTATATGGAGGAATGGAGTGGAACATAAAGTGACCCTATATGCAGACGACTTGTTAAGTTTTATCTCACGTCCAGATATCTCTCTGCCTGCCATGTTATCCCTACTGAATGATTTTAGACAGTTTTCAGGATACAAATCTGAACTTTTCCCTGTCAGTGAGGAGACACCGGCATCAGACTACTCCAACCTCCCTTTTAGGATTGTGGAAAACAAATTCACTTACTTAGGTATTACAGTTACGAAGAAGCAGACGTGTCTTTTCAAAGAAAATTTTCTTACCATGCTAAATCACACGAGACGGTGCCTGACCCAGTGGTCGCCCCTTTCTATGTCTTTGGTTGGCCGAATTAATTCTATCAAAATGAATATTCTCCCTAAATTTTTGTATGCTTTCCAATCAGTATAGTACCAGTACAACCCTTCATTCCTAAATCATTTTTTGATACATTAGATTCTGTTATAAAATCCTATATATGGAAAGGGAAGTGCCCTAGGTTAAATAAGGTCCATCTCCAAAGACCCAAAGGAGAGGGGGGTATGGCGCTACCTAATTTTCGTTTTTACTATTGGGCAGCCAACATTCACTGTCTTACGTTTTGGTCTTTTTTTCACAATCGATCTGAATGGCCTTCATGGGTGGCAATGGAGTTGGGTTCTGCTAAAAGCTGTTCGGTTCCAGCACTTCTTGGATCTAAACTTCCTCTCCCACCAAGTAAACCCATAGATAATACAGTTGTCTGGCACACGATGAGGGTGTGGGCTCAGTTCAGGAGACACTCCTTCAATTTCTGCCAATCACTTTTTTCAACCTTCCTTATTGGATGCAACATTCCAGGAATGGCGGAGACTGGGTATTGAGCGTTTCAGGGATCTTTTCATAGATAATAATTTTGTATCATTTGAGCAACTAACTGAGAAGTTTAATCTTCCAAAGTCTCACTTTTTCAGGTATCTACAAATAACTTTCAGATACCAAGCTTCCCTCAGACACCTGATGTGAACATTGCTGATGCACTTCTCAATTTACAGCCATCACACAGGGGTTTGAAAGTTGTACACAGGACCCATATATCCAAAGGCAAATGATCTCGTTTTCACCCAGATGTGGATCCCTGGTGCAACAAATGTAAGAGGGCGGAGGCTTCACTCATCCACATGTTTTGGACATGTCCTAGCCTTGAGAAATACTGGAGGGAAGTTTTCCAAACCTTGTCCTTGATTGTCAATTTGAACATAGAACCCAACCCTTTGGTCGGTCTTTTCCAAACTGCGAGTGAGGTCGATGTGCGCCTGACCCCAGCTAAACGGCGAGCTCTGTCTTTCGCCTCTCTCCTGGCCAGGCGTGCAATATTGCTGCGATGGAGAGATGCTGTCCCGCCCACCCACGCTCAGTGGTTGAGAGATGTTATGTCTTGTCTAAATCTCGAAAAAATACATTACTCGATCCGTGACTCCAAAGAAAAGTTTCAGAAAGTGTGGGGACCCTTTCTGGAATACTTTCACAATTTAAAAACTACATAGGGACCGGATCCCTCACACTTTGCTTTTTGTTTCTATGTCACCAATACCAAGTGTACAAATTGGCCTGATGCCTGCTTTTGACCCATCTGTGGGTTCATAATTTTTATATATATATATATATATATTTATATATATATATATATATATATATAAATATATAAATATATACATATATACATATATATATATATATATATATTCTCTTTTCTATCTTGTTTTACTTTATGTTACTTTTTCAGAGTAAAACCTGACTTCCAGCTGTTACGTGTACCACTCCGGGAATTAAGCACAGTTGGTGTTTATTCTGTTTATTCATTTGTGAATGTGTCTGGCCAGGTAATGATATGTTTTAAGGGGTGGGGTTGGGTTAGATAAGGTTTCTTGTTTTGTGATTTTGTAATTTTGTAATATGTTAAAACTCAATAAAAATATCTTTGAGAAAAAAAGAGACACTTGAGAGAACACAGGTGGGGCCAAAGAGACAGAGAGAGAGAATAAGAGGCAGTGGCCACAGTGAGACAAAGAGGCAGAGACACAGAGACAAAGAGACAGAGACACAGTGAGACAAAGAGGCAGAGACACAGTGAGACAAAGAGGCAGAGACACAGTGAGACAATGAGACAATGAGACATACCTTCTCTGGATCATCAGCATATGCAGACAGTCCAGGTTTGATGGCCTTGAATGTCTCATGAGACAGTTTGGGAGTTTCTATGGAGACAGACACACAGACACACAGACACACAGACACGCACGCACATTAAAGGAGCTAACATTAGCCCTGTTAGCTCAGCAACTAACAAAGGAGCCAGCACTCAGCCTGTGATTTAGCTTAGCCAAAGACATTTTGGCTTCTCTGCTCCTCCCACTTCTGCTAATTAATGTTTGGGTGAACAGGGATAATTTAAATATGTGGACTGACTCTTTAATCTGAGAAATCCCTTCAGATTAAAAAGCTCCCGTCTTCAACTGTCTCCTACGTCTTCAACTGTCTCCTAGCGTCTTCAACTGTCTCCTAGCTTCTTCAACTGTTTTCCTCCGCCTTCAACTGTCTCCTAGCGTCTTCAACTGTCTCCTAGCTTCTTCAACTGTCTACTAGCATCTTCAACTGTCTCCTATGTCTTCAACTGTCTCCTAGCATCTTCAACTGTCTCCTCCGTCAACTGTCACCTACGCCTTCAACGATCTTCCAATATCTCGTACTGTATTCTTCTTCTGACTTCTTCTGTGTTCTACTGTCCTTGTGTCCTCTGTACCAGTGTCTCCTACGCCTTCAACTGTCTCCTACGTCTTCAACAATCTTCCAGTGTCTCCTACTGTCTTCAACTGTCTCCTGTCTTCTACTGTATTCTTCTTCTGACATCTTCTGTGTTCTACTGTCCTCCGTGTGCTCTGTACCTCTGTCATCAACCTGGAACTTGAAGATGTGGATTCTTGTCCCAGTGCTCCCGGCGTCAAACATGACGCCATACTGGAAGCTCCACCCAGCATCAGAGACGTGAGGACGTAGACGGGGGATGGCCAGCTTTGACAGGCCGTAGTGACGATTGACGTACATGAGGTAGACGAGGACACAACTCACTACGAGGAAGACCACAGCCAGCTTTGGTTTCTTCATCACAACTCATCATGTGTGGAAGCCTGAGGATACAGGAGACAAGAGTCTGAGGACACAGGAGACAAGAGTCTAAGGACACAGGAAGCAAGAGTCAGAGGACACAGCAGACAAGAGTCAGAGGACACAGGAGACAAGAGTCTGAGAACACAGGTAGCAAGAGTCTGAAGACACAGGAGGCAAGAGTCTGAAGACACAGGAGGCAAGGAGTCTGAGGACACAGGAGACAAGAGTCTGAGGACACAGGGAGGCAAGAGTCTGAGGACACAGGAGACAAGAGTCTGAGGACACAGGAGGCAAGAGTCTGAGGACACAGGAGACAAGAGTCTGAGGACACAGGAGTCAAGAGTCTGAGGACACAGGAGACAAGAGTCTGAGGACACAAAAGAACTGTTCTCGGGCCGAGGACAGAGGACTGACTCTAAAAGACATAGGAGATGGTGCTCAGCCTGAGGACCGAGGAGACAGCACACTGTGCTCATTGTTAAATTGATGAATATTTGAATGGGGTTTGGTGTAGAGTCTGTTACTGCTAACACACGGACCAGGACATTTTAAATGACAACTTAAACTCATGTCAAATGTCACTGAAGACATAACACACCGGAAACTCACTTTAAACGACATAATACGATGTATTATTATTATTATATTAGTGGTATGAGTTAGCATAACAGTTAGCATAACAGGTGAGAAACACCGGAGAACCCTGAGGTTAGCCGGTTAGCATGAAGACGCTAATCTACTGTGCGTGCGCGTGTGTTGACGTACCGTGTAAAAACCGTCGGTGACTCCGTTAATTTAAAACTTTCTTCACGTCCAGACTGACAACAGCTGAACTGTAAACACACGCCGCGCGCTGATGGCGTCACAGCGTCCGCCTCAGGTTCCGGTCGACGTGGCCGGACTTCTATTAACATCTGCGCATGTGCAGAATCACAGTCCCAGCTCTCATTTCCACGCCCACAAATGCCTGGAATTAGTGTACTGTAGTTTCGTCTGAGTAACTTTCTGTGTTTACATACTGTGTGTGTGCGCGTGCGTGTGAGAACAAAGTATTGCATTCAACAGTCAAATAATAATTATTTAAAGTATTTATATGATATGTAAATACATAAATAAGTATATTATTGTATAAGTATTATTATTACATAGTTCAGTGTTTTGGACTTTGGTGTGGGAGTGTGTCCTCCTCCTCCTCCTCCACCTCATCATCATCACTCTGCTCCTCCTCCACCTCATCATCAGTCTGCTCCTCCTCAACATCATCATCATCATTCTGCTCCTCACCTCCTCTTTATCGTCGTGCTCCTCCTCCTCCACCACCTCCTCCTCTTCATCATCACTCTGTTCCATATATGTAATTTAATCTTTAAGCCTCTAATAGCTTTTTATCAGTTAATGGTTCAGTAATCTTTGTGCTGCTCTTTATTTTCATCAGAACAAAAGCAGAGTGAATCCTAATCTAGTGCAGATTTACACACACACACTCACATGCACACACACACACACACACACACACACCAGTCAATTGTGTTCTGTCACCACAACTTCCGTGTGACACAAATTTAAATCCTAAATTCTGTCTCTTTACAGTTGTCTTCTGAAGCTTTTGACTCAGTTCATGCAGGACACAGAGGACAAGATTTAAATAAGACTTTTGTCTTATTTGTACAGTTGTCTTGTCTCTTTACAGTTAGTTTTCTCACTTTACAGTTGCCTTTTGTCTCTTTGTGGTTGTCTTTTATCTCTTTACAGTTGGCTTTGTCTCTTTACAGTTGTCTTTCATGTCTTTACAGTTATGTTTTGTATCTTTACAGTTGTCTTTTGTCTCTTTACAGTTGTCTTTTGTCTCTTTACAGTTGTCTTTTGTCTCTTTGTAGTTATTTTTGTCTCTTTACAGTTGTCTTTTGTCTCCAGGTCTGTCCATGGGGGCGGAGCTCCTCCTGCTGTATCTGGGTCATGTGATCCATCAGCAGGATTATTAGGGAATCATTTGAAGGATTTGTGAGGATATAATTCAGCATGTTAGGATCATAATTGATAGAAGATTCCACTTTCATCTTCAGCCTGGATTAGACATCTGGACTGAGCTGCCTTATTAGACTGCATCTTATTTATGTCTTATCATCTCTGAATCTCATCAGCTGTGCAATAATCTGCTGCACACACACACGCACACACACAGCTGGAGGAGCAGGAAAGACATAACAATGATCTTGTGTTGTGACCATGAGTTTGCTTTGCGGCTGCTTTGAAACATCAAAAATGATAGTTGAGGTTTGATGAAGTGTCAGTGCCCCCTACTGCTGAGAATTTCACTTAACAAAAGACTCAGTGAATAAAATCTACGTCAGTTTAAGTCTATGATATCTTAAGAACATATTCACGTCTTTATCTCAGTGTGAGACAGAAGTTTGTAAACCACTCACTCTCCCTCACCAAACCCCAGAGAGAAAATCAGTGATTTTAGATCGTGGGGACACAGGAGCTGCTGGTCTACTGCTGCCTCGTGTGGTTGTGTCACTGAGTTAAGTCTAAATTAAATATTTTAATTCATTAAAATAAGACATTTGAACTCAGCAGACGATCAACAACTCCTGTGTGTGTGATGTTAAAATCACTGACTTTCTCTCTGAGGTTTGGTGTGGGAGAGTGAGTGGTTTACAAACTTCTGTCTCACAGTGAGATAAAGACGTGATCATGTTCTTCAGATGACGTAGACAGTCAGCATCATGTGTCTTCTCTTTATGTCAATAAATCCACGGTGTTTGTGTAAACATGATCTAACAGGAAACCTTGAGTAAATTGTTTTTTCATGCTGTTGTTGCTGAGTAATTGGGATCATGATGACATTTTTAAAACCATCAGCCTCTAAAAACCAATAAAGGAGAGTGAAGGCAGCGTCCAATCCGCCGCTGTTCTATTTCTGGAGGAAAAAAAAGAAAAAGAAATGATGATTAATGTTATTGGATTATTTACATGTCCCTCAACATGATTGAGCTGCAGCAATGAAATTAAAATGTGTGTTGAATGGGATTTTCCAGGAAAGTCCTGTAAAAACCACGACAGTAATAAGGAATGACTAATTCCCCCAAAGTCGATTAAACACCATCTCGCCCCGCGGCGCAGCAGAGGACAAATAAGATCGGGATTAGACGAGCGCGGCCACGCTAAGAGGCAGATTAAATGTTTTGGTCTATTATTTTCATTATTGTTCTGTCAAGGATTAACTCTGATGGTGAGTCCACAGAACCAGCCACTAACCTGCTCTAAGTTAACCAGTCACTCACCACACTAACCTGTTCTCGTTAACCAGCCACTCACCCCACTAACCTGCTCTAAGTTAACCAGTCACTCACCCCACTACCCTGCTCTAAGTTAACCCAGTCACCTAACCGCACTAACCTGTTAGTTAACCCAGCCACTCACCCCACTACCCTGCTGCAGTTAACCAGCCACTCACCACACTAACCTGCTCTAAGTTAACCAGTCACTAACCTGCTCTCAGTTAACCAGCCGTCACACTTTGCTGAAAGTTTAAGTTAACCAGTCACTAACCACACTAACCGCAATTTCTCACGTTAACCAGCCACTCACCCCACTACCCTGCTCTAAGTTAACCAGTCACTCACCCCACTAACCTGCTCTAAGTTAACCAGTCACTCACCCCACTACCCTGCTCCTAAGTTAACCAGTCACTAACCACACTAACCTGTTCTAAGTTAACCAGCCACTCACCCACTACCCTGCTCGCAGTTAACCAGCCACTCACCACACTAACCTGCTCTAAGTTAACCAGTCACTAACCTGCTCTCAGTTAACCAGCCGTCACACTTGCTGGTTTAAGTTAACCAGTCACTAACCACACTAACCTGGTTTAAGTTAACCAGATCACAACATCTAACAGAGTCACTGCCCCCTCTCAGTCTTAATGCTAAGCTAAGTTAAAAACGTCCACCTGCTGCTAGTCTTTGGGCTAAGCTAAAAACCTTCACTAGCCACCGTGGCTAGCCCAAGCTAAGCTATAATTACAGGGACATCCTCTTGTCCTTTTGTCCTCCTGTGATGAGTTCATTTTTCCGTCAGATTAGCCGTCAAAAGTCCAAACGCATCAAATAAAGAAAATCGCATTAAATTATCCCATTAAAGTTATTATGTTTGCTTCTCTCAGACATTATATAATGAAACTAAGTGGTTTTAGTGGCTCCTCCCCCTCAGGTTTAAGTGGCTCCTCCCCCTCAGCCCTGGTTTACACACTGATACTGAATGAAAATTGGATTGTTATAATGCGGCAGCTGCATCAGCAGGAAATGAAGTTTTCACACTGTCCTCTCTGAGGAAAAAAGAAAATGTGTCCTCAGCTGCCACATCATCCAGAAGCAGAACCTGGACTCATCTGGATCAAGGATCAAGTCTTAAACTGTTGAAAAAACAAAGATTAGAAACAGCTTCATGTTAATAAAATGATATTTAACACTAAAAACTTTGTGCTAAGCTAGGCTAATGGTTTGTAACTCCTCCTTGTCTCTGTGCTAAGCTAGGCTAATGGTTTGTAACTCCTCCTTGTCTCTGTGCTAAGCTAGGCTAATGGTTCCTACCTGCTTCTACTCTGAACTGGGCAAAACAGGCGTCTTTCAGCTGCTGGTCTTTGTCCCAAAATGTATTCCACTCCACTGCCTTTTGTCTTTATGCACGCACACCATACGCTGCACGCCTTTTGCCTTGCGCTTACACACCTGCGCCGCGCCGCACACACCGCGCCCAGCACACACCGCACACACCACCGCGCGCACACACACACTGCGCACACACCTGCGCATGCTGCGCCGCGCACACCTGCGCACACACACCTGCGCGTACGCGCACACATACACCGCATACACACACACCTGCGCATGCACATGCCGCGCTTCCCACACCTGCCCGCCGCCGCGCGCCCCACGCCACCGCCGCGCACACACCGCGCGCACACACACGCACACACACACCGCACACACACACACACACACACAGCGCACACACACACACACACACACAGGCACACAGGCACACACACACACACAGCTGTTTCATTAAGTTGAAGAATTTAAATGACCAAACATGAGTTTCACTTAAATGAATGAATGAATGAACACATGTTGACAGTTCACTCTCATCATGTTGTGTGTGTGTGTTACATACTTCTAGATTACATATGGTTAAATGACATATTTACAGATTACATATTGTCAGATTATTGTCATATTTCAGCTTTGTGAGCTTTAAAACCAGAACAGTGAAAAAGTTAAAGCTTCAATCTGCTGCAGGATTGAAAAGTGTCTGCAAAGCTGATTCACACAAACATAATCAAATCAAAGCTAAACGTCCACGTCCGTGTCTATCAGACAGAGGTCAGAGGTCAGGAGGAGGCACAGGGAGCGAGAGTCAGCGAGAGAGACGAGATACGGACAGAGACAACACATGTTTAACAGACAAGGAAAGATAAAGACAGACATGAACTAACATGAGACGGAGACAAACATAAGAGGGAAAGACACAGAAACAGAGACAAAAAGTCAAAAACATCAAAAGACAAGAGAAAAACACAAACATGAAAGATAAAGAAAAATAGGGACAACACATGAGAAAGAGAATGAAAATAGACACAAGACAAAACAACTGTCCAACAAAGACAAAATAACTGTCCAACAAGTAACTGTCACTTGAAGACAAAACAACTGTCCAACAAAAGACAAAAATAACTGTCCAAAATACCAAATAACTGTCAACAAAAGACAAAATAACTGTCCAACAAAGACAAAACAACTGTCAACAAGACAAAACAACTGTCCAACAAAGACAAAATAACTTTGTCAACAAAGACAAAAGCAACTGTCCAACAAAGACAAAACAACTGTCCAAAATACCAAAAAATAACTGTCCCAAAAGAAGACAAAAAGACCAAGTAACTGTCCAACAAAGACAAAACAACTGTCCAACAAAAGACCAAATAACTGTCAACAACAAAGACAAAACAACTGTCCAACAAAGACAAAACAACTGTCCAACAAGACAAAAATAACTGTCAACAAAGACAAAACAACTGTCAACAAAGACAAAACAACTGTCAACAAAGACCAAATAACTGTGTCAACAAAGACAAAACAACTGTCCAGCTTAAAGACAAAACAACTGTCAACAAAGACAAAACAACTGTCCAAAATACCAAATAACTGTCCAAAATGCCAAATAACTGTCCAAAAGACAAAAGACCAGAGCTTTGTCCAGCAAAGAGACAAAACAACTGTCAACAAAGACCAAATAACTGTCCAACAAAGACAAAACAACTAACAAAGACAAAATAACGCATCAACAAAGACAAATAACTGTCAACAAAGACAAAACAACTGTCAACAAAAGACCAAATAACTGTCCAACAAAGATAAAACAACTTTGTCCAACAAAGACAAAATAACTGTCAACAAAGACAAAATAACTGTCAACAAAGAGAAAAAGACCAAAATAACTGTCAACAAAGACACAAAGACAAAATAACTGTCAACAAAGACAAAACAACTGTCAACAAAGAGACCAAATAACTTTGTCCAACAAAGATAAAACTGTCCAACAAAGAGACAAAATAACTGTCCAACAAGAGACAAAAGACCAAGTAACTGTCCAACAAAAGAACAAAAAAGACCAAATAACTGTCCAACAAAGAGAAAAAGACCAAATAACTGTCCAACAAAGACACAAAGACAAAATAACTGTCCAACAAAGAGTGTAATGAGTCAAAGGTTAAGTTGAAACTTAATTTCCTGATCATTTTATAGTTTTTCTTTTTTCCATGATCACATGATTACACTCAAATCACTTAATGCACATGATTGAGGCCACGCACACACGCACACACGCACACACACGCACACACACACATACACACACTCACTCCTTCAGCCAAATGACTGTTGATATTTGCTTTTAATTTAAGCAAAAATCCACGACAAGACTCATTAACATGCGGCGGGATTAACGAGGTTATCCGCCTCTTAATGCCTTTCATGCACATAATCCCTGCTAACTTGGATTGGAGGCTACAATGAGATCAGAGCAGAATATGACGACCATGATGAAATGAAGAGGACGGACGTTTGTTTTTCTCGTTCAGTCGCAATTTGCTTAATTTGACTGTTAGTGAACGTGTGACAGTCCCTGAACACAATCGCAGACAATGAGTCGCAGTTAGGCTCCGCCCACTTAGAACAAACAAAAATCATCACACAAGTTTTTAAGTTCGGAAATGTTAAAGACGCACAGGAAACAAGGTCATGTGATGAGTTCAGTCAGTTCTGGCCATGTCCCCTCTCTCCCATGTTCATGACCTTTGACCCCATGATCAATGTTTTTTCAGTTTTTAGCTTGTTAGCCTCTGATGCTAATGGTGGTGATTGTGTTGCGTAGAAAACAACGTCAACCACTAGAGCAGGGGTGTCAAACATACGGCCCGGGGGCCAGAACCGGCCCGCCAGAGGGTCCAATCCGGCCCACAGGATGAATTTGTTAAAATTTCACACTAATCTAAACGTAATGTCAAATGCTCCAGATACCCGTGACTAAATGTTTGTGCCTTTATAGATCCAGTGTGATGTGTAAATAGTAAACTTAGGCATGATATTGTTGAAATTGCACTTATATTCTCAAGAAATTTCATGTTTTGTAAAATTATCCTTCAGTAAATGTAAAACAAAGGAGAAAAAACAAAAGGGGTTCTTGTTGTTCATAGGTTATTATGCTATTATTTTACTATTTTTACTGGTCCGGCCCCCTTGAGATCAAATTGTGCTATATGTGGCCCCCGAACAAAAATGAGTTTGACACCCCTGCACTAGAGGGACGAAATATAAAACAGTGAAAGTACAAATACATATGATTGTGAGCAGGAAATGACTTTGGTAGAAGTTGAAGTCACTTTTTAGAGTAAAAGACATTTACTGAAAATCAAAAAACATTCTCCACGGTGGTTCAGTGGTACGGCCGGTTGTCTTTCAACTGGAAGGTTGAGGGTTCAATTCCTGGCTCTGCTCGTCTACATATGTGTCCTTGAGCAAAGACTGAATGGGTGAAAACTGTAGTTTAAAGCTCATCATATAAATACAGACCATAATACCAACTCTTCTTCTTCTGATTTGATTTGGTAGTAAACGTGAATATAAAACATCTTTAAATGATAATCCAACTTCTGCTTTGTTTTCTTTGTTTGTAGACGAGCAGATTTTCTCCTGAAGCAGCGATCGAGAAAATCTTCATCACCCCCCCCCACACACACACACACACGCACCACACACACGCACACACACACACACACACACACTCACACACACACACACACACACACTCACACTTTTGCGCCGCACACACACTGCCCCACACACACACACACACATGCCATTACCGCACACCATACACACACACACACACACACACACACACACACACACACACACACACACACACACACACACACGCTGCTTACACAGCACACACACACACACACACACACACTTCACACTTGTTTCAAATGAAACAAGCGTGCCGTAAGCGAGTGTGAGCTCTCACTTACTCACGCTTGGTGCTGCAGGATTTGTCAGCACCTTCAGATTAGGATTACAGACGCACACTCCAGGAAACACAAGTGGACTTTGCTCCGACATAGTGTCTGTCAGTCTGTCGGAGTGTCAGGGTCAGAGGTCGAACGGATCAGTTTAGGAAAGTGTTGTCATCTGCCACGAGAAACTGTGACTGTGATGAGAAAGTTTAACAGTGTCGAGGTTCACAGCACTCTGACCCCGCCCACTCTGACCCCGCCCACCACCACCTGCAGGAAATCATTCCTTAAATACACAAATTCAAGAAACAGTTTATGTTTGTGACGCTCCTAAATTAGCAGGATGGAAGGAGGCGGCACGCGGCGGTGGGCGTGGCCAGAGTGGTGGTGGTGGTGGTGGCGTGATGCCATGACGCCTGGTGTTGACACGCTCTCTTTACAGTATTAACTTTTTTAATCATTAGCCATTAGCACTAATGGCAGCAGACAGACTGTAGCTTTCTGTGGTTGTTTGTCTCTGAGATTACAAAATGTAAATGAGTGCGTGTGTGTGTGTGTGTGTGTGTGTATGTGTGTGTGTGTCGTGTGTACTAACGTGTGTGTGTGTAAGAGAAAATACTCCTCGTCCGTTTGAACTTTAATTTAAAAATCTTTAATCAAGCCCAGGGCTGACATCACTGAATTAGGTTAATCTGGCCATAAATGTGCATTTATGAATAATTGGTGTACCCGCGGTGAAGTCGCGGCGCGTGTCCAGACTATTGTTGCCGTTGGCAGCAGTAAACAATAGAGCAGCGAAAACAATGAACAACAAAAAGCCCGGGAGCTTCAGCCGTCTGCTGCCTTCAATTACTGCTATCACTTACAACCTGCTGCTGCTGCTGTCACATGACCTGCCGTCACATGACCTGTTGCTGCCATCTTTAATTGGATACTAGTTTCACTTTGACCTCATAACATGTTTAAGTTTAACACTGCATTCACTCATTCACACGTTCACTCATTCACAACACTTTAACACGGCTCTGTCTGAGCGCTGAGTTTAGACAGTTAAAATGTATAACTGTGTAAATGTGGACGTGACTGGCTGATGAGTTTCAGCAGTGTGTGTGCGTGTGCGTGTGTGTGTGTATGTGTATA
>NW_025321842.1:0-11754 GCF_019176455.1 Solea senegalensis | reverse complement strand
ATGCTAAAGTTAGGGTAATTGTACAGACTTACAAGAAATGTCAGAGGTTGTGTTATATCATTATGTTATCCAATATGACCTCAAAAAATCACCAACACTACCCCAACAAATAGCACTTACTGCATTTTAAATTCAAGTCTGTGCTTGTGTATGGGTAATGCTGGTGATACATATTTGAATTCCACATTGGATTTCAGGAGAGTTCATTTAGACTGTTTGACTGCAGATCACATCACAACCAAGACAACCCCAAAGAGAAGCACTTATGAAGTCCAGAATCATGAGTGGTTCCATCTGAAGTGATCTGAGTTGTAACCATTTTCTTTGCTATTCATTCAGTTGATATTGTCCAACAAAACTGCTCCAACAATATACAGAAACAAGGCAGCACTGAAATGGGTGACATCAAAATAACTCTACCCATGACTTTTCTTTGGGTCCAGGTGATCTTTTTGTAGCATCTTCTGTGGTGTGTCCAGCTCCAGTGGATTTGCTTCCACAACCATGCCAATCTTATATCGGAGTGTAGCCACTCCCAACATGCTCCGCCTACTTTTTCATGAAGTTTCAATGGCCTTGATGAATGTTGGAAAAGAAAGGACCACACCTCCACTAAGAGACAACCATCATCTTCAATTCATGCATCTCTTTAGTACTTGATGAGACTCCAATTGCTCATTTGACTGCCTTTCTGTCAGCAGATGGTACAGTTTAATTGCAAATGTATCACCATCTGAAACAACACAGTTAAGTTCTTTTAAAACTAAACATTTCGAAGCATACCACATGATTGTATGCCTTGTGAATGTAGCCACCGTAGAGAAATAGATCGAATAAGGACTTGTTAAAATCAGCAACACGACCCCAACAAATAGCACTTACTGCATTTTAAATTCAAGTCTGTGCTTGTGTAAGGGTAATGCTGGTGATACATATTTGAATTTCACATTGGATTTCAGGAGAGTTCATATAGACTGTTTGACTGCAGATCCCATCACAACCAAGACAACCCCAAAGAGAAGCACTTATGAAGTCCAGAATCATGAGTGGTTCCATCTGAAGTGGTCTGAGTTGGAACCTTTTTCTTTGCTATTCATTCAGTTGATATTGTCCAACAAAACTGCCCCAACAAGTAGCACTTACTGAAAAAAACACTCAAGTCAATGCTAAAGTTAGGGTAATTGTACAGACTTACAAGAAATGTCAGAGGTTGTGTTATATCATTATGTTATCCAAGAGGATTGCCCTCTGAACTTACACAAATATGACCTCAAAAAATCACCAACACTACCCCAACAAATAGCACTTACTGCATTTTAAATTCAAGTCTGTGCTTGTGTAAGGGTAATGCTGGTGATACATATTTTAATTCCACATTGGATTTCAGGAGAGTTCATTTAGACTGTTTGACTGCAGATCCCATCACAACCAAAACAACCCCAAAGAGAAGCACTTATGAAGTCCAGAATCATGAGTGGTTCCATCTGAAGTGGGCTGAGTTGGAACCATTTTCTTTGCTATTCATTCAGTTGATATTGTCCAACAAAACTGCCCCAACAAGTAGCACTTACTGAAAAAACACTCAAGTCAATGCTAAAGTTAGGGTAATTGTACAGACTTACAAGAAATGTCAGAGGTTGTGTTATATCATTATGTTATCCAAGAGGATTGCCCTCTGAACTTACACAAATATGACCTCAAAAAATCACCAACACTACCCAAACAAATAGCACTTACTGCATTTTAAATTCAAGTCTGTGCTTGTGTAAGGGTAATGCTGGTGATACATATTTGAATTCCACATTGGATTTCAGGAGAGTTCATTTAGACTGTTTGACCGCAGATCACATCACAACCAAGACCACCCCAAAGAGAAGCGCTATGAAGTCCAGAATCATGAGTGGTTCCATCTGAAAATGATCTGAGTTGGAACCATTTTCTTTTGCTATTCATTCAGTTGATATTGTCCAACAAAACTGTGCAACAATATACCAGAAACAAGGCAGCTGAGTAGGTGACATCAAAATAACAACTCTACCCATGATGACTTTTCTTTGGGTCCAGGTGTTGATCTTTGTAGCATCTTCTGTGGTGTCCAGCTCCAGTGGATTTGCTTCACAACCATACCAATCTGTTGGGTGTAGCCACTCAACATGAGTCATACCTACTTTTTCATGAAGTTTCAATGGCCTTGATGAATGTTGGAAAAGAAAGGACCACACCTCCACTAAGAGACAACCATCATCTTCAATTCATGCAGGTCTCTTAGTACTTGATGAGACTCCAATTGCTCATTTGACTGCCTTTCATTCACAGATGGTACAGTTTAATTGCAAATGTATCACCATCTTGAAACAACACAGTTGCTCTTTTAAAACTAAACATTTCGAAGCATACCACATGATTGTATGCCTTGTGAATGTAGCCACCGTAGAGAAATAGATCGAATAAGGACTTGTTAAAATCAGCAACACGACCCCAACAAATAGCACTTACTGCATTTTAAATTCATGTCAGTGCTTGTGTAAGGGTAATGTTGGTGATGAATATTTGAGCTCCACATTGGATTTTGGGATAGTTCATTCAGAGCTTTCCACTGCAGAACCCATCACAACCAAGACAACCCCAAAGAGAAGCACTTATGAAGTCCAGAATCATGAGTGGTTCCATCTGAAGTGATCCGAGTTGGAAGCTCACAACCATTTTCTCTGCTATTCATTCAGTTGATATTGTCCAACAAAACTGCCCCAACAAGTAGCACTTACTGAAAAAAACACCCAAGTCAATGCTAAAGTTAGGGTAATTGTACAGACTTACAAGAAATGTCAGAGGTTGTGTTATATCATTATGTTATCCAAGAGGATTGCCCTCTGAACTAACACAAATATGACCTCAAAAAATCACCAACACTACCCCAACAAATAGCACTTACTGCATTTTAAATTCAAGTCTGTGCTTGTGTAAGGGTAATGCTGGTGATACATATTTGAATTCCACATTGGATTTCAGGAGAGTTCATTTAGACTGTTTGACTGCAGATCACATCACAACCAAGACAACCCCAAAGAGAAGCACTTATGAAGTCCAGAATCATGAGTGGTTCCATCTGAAGTGATCTGAGTTGGAACCATTTTCTTTGCTATTCATTCATATTGTCCAACAAAACTGCCCCAACAATATACAGAAACAAGGCAGCACTGAAATGGGTGACATCAAAATAACTCTACCCATGACTTTTCTTTGGGTCCAGGTGATCTTTTTGTAGCATCTTCTGTGGTGTGTCCAGCTCCAGTGGATTTGCTTCCACAACCATGCCAATCTTATATTGGAGTGTAGCCACTCCCAACATGCTCATACTACTACTTTTATGGAAGTTTCCAATGGCCTTGATAAATGTTGGTAAAGGAAAGGACCACACACCTCCACTAGAGACAACCATCATCTTCAATTCATGCAGGTCTCTTTAGTATGATGAGAGACTCAATTTACTCATTTGACTGCCTTTCATTCACAGATGGTACAGTTTAATTGCAAATGTATCACCATCTTGAAACAACATACAGTTACTCTTTTAAAACTATTTGAAGCATACCCACATGATTGTATGCCTTGTGAATGTAGCCACATTAGAGAAACCGTCGAATGGACTTGTTAAAATCAGCAACATGACCCCAACAAATAGCACTTACTGCATTTTAAATTCATGTCAGTGCTTGTGTAAGGGTAATGTTGGTGATGAATAGTTGAGCTCCACATTGGATTTTGGGATAGTTCATTCAGAGCTTTTCACTGCAGAACCCATCACAACCAAGACAACCCCAAAGAGAAGCACTTATGAAGTCCAGAATCATGAGTGGATCCATCTGAAGTGATCCGAGTTGGAAGCTCACAACCATTTTCTCTGCTATTCATTCAGTTGATATTGTCCAACAAAACTGCCCCAACAAGTAGCACTTACTGAAAAAAACACCCAAGTCAATGCTAAAGTTAGGGTAATTGTACAGACTTACAAGAAATGTCAGAGGTTGTGTTATATCATTATGTTATCCAACATGACCTCAAAAAATCACCAACACTACCCCAACAAATAGCACTTACTGCATTTTAAATTCAAGTCTGTGCTTGTGTAAGGGTAATGCTGGTGATACATATTTGAATTCCACATTGGATTTCAGGAGAGTTCATTTAGACTGTTTGACTGCAGATCCCATCACAACCAAGACAACCCCAAAGAGAAGCACTTATGAAGTCCAGAATCATGAGTGGTTCCATCTGAAGTGATCTGAGTTGGAACCATTTTCTTTGCTATTCATTCAGTTGATATTGTCCAACAAAACTGCCCCAACAATATACAGAAACAAGGCAGCACTGAAATGGGTGACATCAAAATAACTCTACCCATGACTTTTCTTGGGGGGTCATGAGCCTGGAGGGATAGCTCAGGGCTTCTGCCCTTTTCTATCCATAGTCTGTAACATCAGGAGTGGACCGGAAAGGTGGGAGGAGGCAAAGGGCTTGTGAGGTTTTAGCAAAGGAAGACCAAGGCACAAATAAAAAAAGGAAAAGAAAACCCAAAAACAAACGAAGACACCCTGTGTATGTGCATATTGTTTGCATGGGTGTGTATGTGTGTGTGATGTTTAAGAGAAGTGCTCTACAAGTGCATTTATCGGGTTATGGGGGCTTTGTGAAGTTCTGTACGGGGGGGTCTTTGGCCAACTGCAGCATGAATGACATGGGGGTATCAACAGTGGTGTATGCTTCCTGTATAGTTTTCTGGAGAGAGGGGTTGTTTATTGCTGTTCTCATGTATTTCAGTGCTATGACTTGGTGTCTCTGCCTGATGGTCTGGATGCCGGTTATGGTATGGATATAATAGTTGCTGATGTAGGACGGAAGTCTGTGAGCCAGTTTCAGTGCTTTGTTTTGAATGACCTGAAGTCGTTGTAACTGGTTGTCGGAGATATTGATCCAGGCGGGGACAGAATATTCAAAGAGTGGTCTGATGTATGCCAGGTAAACTTTAATGACTGTTGATGGTGATGCGCCATGTTTTCCACAGAGGGCTTTGAGGTGGTTGAGTCTATTGTTTGCTCTTTGTTCCAGGTTATTGATGTGTTTGGTCCAGGTCATGTTGTTTTGAAATGTTACACCGAGGAATGTTGCTTCTTTGCTAATAGTGATTTTGTAATTATTGAGTGACAGATCGATACTATTGAGCTGCAGGTGTGAGTTCTTGGTGAAGAGGATGCATTGTGTCTTGACAGGGTTCAGTTTGATTCTCCACATGTTTGTCCAGGTTTCTATTTCAGTTATACATGTTTGGAGTTTCTTGGCTGCTAGATTTGGGCGTTTGGAGCTGGACCAGTAACAAAGATCATCTGCAAACTGTGAGACTTTGGCTATGGTGGCTGGGGGGTAGTAGATATCAGAGATGTATATGAGGAATAAAAGTGGGCTCAAAACTGCACCCTGTGGGACTCCAGCTTGAGGGATGAAAGGTGTTGATATGGTGGAGGCAACTTTCACTTTGATTTGGCGGTTATCCAGAAAGCTTGAAATGATGGATTGGGTGGATTTTGGCAGTTTGAGGTTGGTGTCCAGTAGTCGGTATTTGAGCCCGTTGTGCCATACTTTGTCAAATGCTTTTTCGATGTCAAAGAATATTGCCAGGGTTATTTCTTTTTTGTTAAAATTTCTATGAATGTCTTCAGATAATCGGAGGATGTTGTCTGTGGTGGCTCTCCCCTTCCTGAAACCGGCTTGGTGTATTCCCAGGAGGCCCATTGATTCGATGTGTCTAGTGAGACGTGAGGTAAGTATTCTTTCAAATAATTTCCCTATATGGCTAAGAAGACTTATGGGGCGATAACTTGAGGTGTTGTGTGGATCTTTTCCAGGTTTGTGGATCATGATGACCACGGCCACTTTCCATGGTGAGGGGAAATGTCCAGTGGAGAGGCAGGTGGAGAAGAGCTGTCCAAGGTGTTGAAAGTAAGTGGCTGGTGCTTGTTTTATTAGAGTGGTGTCGACATTATCTTCTCCTGATGCTTTGTTTTTCATTTTCTTTAAGTGCAGTTGTATTTCCTGGATAATTACTGGTTTTGTGAGTAATTGGTGCTCTGTAGTGAAGTTGGCAGTGTTTGTGTCGTTTGTGTTGTGTTTGGCTATTTCTTTATCGACCAAATTTTTCCATTCGTTGTCAAAATGGAGGTCTGTTGGACAAGAATGAATATTTTCCAGGTAGTTACGGAAAAGTATGGCCTTTTCAGCGTTGTTATTGATTATTATGCCTGATGATTTAAGTGGTGGTGTATTGTTGGTCTGTGGGTCTCCGTTTAAGTTCTTTATTTTTTGCCAGAATGTCCGGGGGTTTGTGTCTTGGTCGAGTTTCCTGTAGAATGTGTTCCATGTTTTCTGTCGGTGGAGGATAAGTTGTGTTTTAAGAGTGCTTTGCAGTCTGTTTAATTCTGTTTTTGTGTGGGGTGATCTGAACCTGATGAAATCCCGTCGCAGCTTCCTTTTGTGTCTGATGAGTTGGAGGAGGTGAACAGGTAAAGTCTGTTTTGGTGATTTTGCTGTATATTGGGATATGGTTTCTTCTCTGGCTTGAATGAGAATTTTGCTTAAAAGTGATGCTTGTTGGTCCAGGTGTTGATGGGTGGTGATGAAAGTGATGTTCTTCAGTTTGTCTTCAATGTTTGACCTATATTTTTCCCATTCTGCTGTTCTATAGTTGTATTTCTTCTTGTTGGTGACTTGTGGCAAGAAGGAGAATGTAGTGAGAACAGGTAAATGATCGCTGGAGAGGTGGTTGGTGGTGGAGAACTTATGAAGTTTAGAAGCCAGGTCGGGGGAACATATAATGAAATCCAGAATGTCTGTGTTGCCAGTTTGTGGAGATATGTAAGTGGGCTCATTTGTGTTGACGATTGTTAAGTTTGTGTCGGCGAGAATTTGTTTGAGTACTTTGCCACTTGAGTTTGTTTTGTTGCAGTAGAAGTCAACATGTTTGGCATTGAAGTCTCCCATGATGAGGGTGTGGCTGGAGGTGGATACGGCTTGGAACAAGTTTGAGGAGGGTTTTATTCCGGGGGGACAATAGATACTGATGACTGTGATAAAATGGTTTAAATGGGTTTTCATTTTTATTGCAACATATTCATTTCCGTTGAGTTCTTCTAATGTGAGACCAAAATCCATTTCGCTGTATACAATGTCATTTCTGATTAGAATGGCTACTCCTCCTCCATGTCCTGTCTGTCGCTCTTTTCTAATGATCGAGTATCTAGGAATTTTGATCTGTGATTTGGTTGATAAAAGTGTTTCATTCACAGAAGCTACAGAGATGTTCTTATCATTTAGCAGTTGGATAAGTTCTTCTTTATTTCCTCTTATTCCTCTGATGTTTATATGTAAGAAGGTGCAAAGTGTCATGGTGAGAATTATGGGGAAAAAAAGGCCGGTGTAGAGTTCTTGGTAAGAGGGTTTTGTTTATAAACTGTGGTGTGTGTGTTTTCTGATGCTTTTAATGACTTCTTCTATTTTTGTATCGTCCATGGCTAATCTTTTGAGGTCATCTCGAAGATGAGCAAGATGGGTACTATCTCTGGAGTACAGGCTGGAGGGGTTTGTGGATTTTCCAAGGGGTGATGGCTTATTGGCAAATTGAGTCATGTTTGACAGGTAGACTGGGCAGGTCTTTGAGACTGCGGAGTGTTCACCTGCACAGTTGGCACACTTGGCATGGCGTTTTTCTTTGGTGCAGGTTTTGTGATGGTGATTTTCTCCACATCTCAAACAGACAACCGGGTTATTGCAGTTAATGGATATGTGATTGAACTGTTGACATTTGAAGCATTGTTTAATATTAGGTGGAGGCCGCGCCTTCTCCACTCGGTACTGGAAGAGGTCCATGTAAAATCCTTCATGGAGAAGGCCGGCAGCTTGATCTGGGTTGGTGAGGTGGATTTTGAAGAATGTGGTTGGTTGCTGAGTATTTCTGCTTATAATTCTGTGCAGTCTGGTGATTTGGATGCCTTGATTTTCCAGTTCTACTTTAATTTGTGTTTCAGTGATGTTAATGTTGATACCTTTAATGACCAGTACTTTTACAGGGGGGTCAGATGGGGTTTCAGTGCCTTGTTTGCGTGCTAATCTGCAGGTGAAATGTGCTCCGTTGAATGCTCCTTCGGGCCATGGTGACAGAAGACTGTTCAGGGAGGGGATGTCTTTAGGGAAAATAAGGAGATTGCCATTTCGCATGTGGATCAGTTTTTTAAGTTGGATTAGTGGCTTGTGTTTTTGTATTTCTTCGCTGATGGATAGGTTGGTTATAAAAGGGCTATCTGGGGTTTTGTAGTTTTCTATTACAACTGGTGTAATGTGTTGGATTTCTGTAGATTCTCTTCGTGCTCTTTTTCTGGTGCCCATATTGAATGTTTGATATTTGTGTATATTTGCATTGACAACGTCTGAGAAGCTGGCAGAGAGTGGTGGGAGCGGGGTGAGTGGGTCCTGTCCTTCCAGTAAGATCTGTTCCATTGTGACTAGGGTGGACTTCATCTGTGTGATGGTGCTATTGATGGAAGTGGACTGGGTGTATTTGCTGAGTTCATAGTAAAGGTGGTTGATTTGAGCAAAAATATTCTTAATGATAAGATGTTCAATTTTCTCTGTAGTTGGAGGAACTGGTGTCTCAGCAGAGCTGGTTGGATTCGGACTTGTTACCTTGGTTACTTGTTTATCAATACTGGAAGGTTTAGATAATTTCAATGTTTTTTCTTTTTCTTTAATGGCCAGTCTGGATTCTGGTGATGGAGTAGGGTCCATAGTTTGTAATTGTTGAAGAGTATTTGTAATGAAACTGCGTACTGCTGGGTCACTTGGAGGAACAGGATTCTTTTTTACTGGTGCTGATTTCTGTGTTTTATGATCGGGAGCTTTTTTCTTTAAAGTGGTATCTTTTGCTCCAAAAGCAGTCGCCCAAATTTGTTTTCTTTCCAAAGCATTTGAAGGTTTTGCTGTGGCCATTTTAATCAGGGGACCAGAGTGTGTGATGAGGGGGAGGGGGCAGTGCTTTAAGTGAGTGAGGTGATAAGTGGGTGATTAATGATAAACGTTGTGACTGTGTATAACCAGTGAGTTTTAACAACAATAAAAGTGCCTTGGTCTCCACATTTGCATGTAACTCACTGATGACTGCTGTGTCCGTGGAGGAGAAGTGGAAAACCTCCGCAAGGTCAGAGGCTTCGTACCACTGTCGCACTGGATGCGGTCTGGTTTGCTGGCGCTGAACGTCTATGGTCCGTCGCTGAACGAATCTGAAAGCCGTACCCTAGAAAGCCGTATCTTTCACCTATGTGAAAGATACGGATTTTATCGGATTGTAAAATACACAAATATGTGACACATGTGTCATTCGAAATGTCTAGTGACTGGACTTTTCTTTGGGTCCAGGTGATCTTTTTGTAGCATCTTCTGTGGTGTGTCCAGCTCCAGTGGATTTGCTTCCACAACCATGCCAATCTTATATTGGAGTGTAGCCACTCCCAACATGCTCCGCCTACTTTTTCATGAAGTTTCAATGGCCTTGATAAATGTTGGTAAAAGAAAGGACCACACCTCCACTAAGAGACAACCATCATCTTCAATTCATGCAGGTCTCTTAGTACTTGATGAGACTCCAATTGCTCATTTGACTGCCTTTCATTCACAGATGGTACAGTTTAATTGCAAATGTATCACCATCTTGAAACAACACAGTTGCTCTTTTAAAACTAAACATTTCGAAGCATACCACATGATTGTATGCCTTGTGAATGTAGCCACCGTAGAGAAATAGATCGAATATGGACTTGTTAAAATCAGCAACACGACCCCAACAAATAGCACTTACTGCATTTTAAATTCATGTCAGTGCTTGTGTAAGGGTAATGTTGGTGATGAATATTTGAGCTCCACATTGGATTTTGGGATAGTTCATTCAGAGCTTTCCACTGCAGAACCCATCACAACCAAGACAACCCCAAAGAGAAGCACTTATGAAATCCAGAATCATGAGTGGTTCCATCTGAAGTGATCCGAGTTGGAAGCTCACAACCATTTTCTCTGCTATTCATTCAGTTGATATTGTCCAACAAAACTGCCCCAACAAGTAGCACTTACTGAAAAAAACACCCAAGTCAATGCTAAAGTTAGGGTAATTGTACAGACTTACAAGAAATGTCAGAGGTTGTGTTATATCATTATGTTATCCAATATGACCTCAAAAAATCACCAACACTACCCCAACAAATAGCACTTACTGCATTTTAAATTCAAGTCTGTGCTTGTGTAAGGGTAATGCTGGTGATACATATTTGAATTCCACATTGGATTTCAGGAGAGTTCATTTAGACTGTTTGACTGCAGATCCCATCACAACCAAGACAACCCCAAAGAGAAGCACTTATGAAGTCCAGAATCATGAGTGGTTCCATCTGAAGTGGTCTGAGTTGGAACCATTTTCTTTGCTATTCATTCAGTTGATATTGTCCAACAAAACTGCCCCAACAAGTAGCACTTACTGAAAAAAACACTCAAGTCAATGCTAAAGTTAGGGTAATTGTACAGACTTACAAGAAATGTCAGAGGTTGTGTTATATCATTATGTTATCCAAGAGGATTGCCCTCTGAACTTACACAAATATGACCTCAAAAAATCACCAACACTACCCCAACAAATAGCACTTACTGCATTTTAAATTCAAGTCTGTGCTTGTGTAAGGGTAATGTTGGTGATGAATATTTGAGCTCCACATTGGATTTTGGGATAATTCATTCAGAGCTTTCCACTGCAGAACCCATCACAACCAAGACAACCCCAAAGAGAAGCACTTATGAAGTCCAGAATCATGAGTGGTTCCATCTGAAGTGATCCGAGTTGGAAGCTCACAACCATTTTCTCTGCTATTCATTCAGTTGATATTGTCCAACAAAACTGCCCCAACAAGTAGCATTTACTGAAAAAAACACCCAAGTCAATGATAAAGTTAGGGTAATTGTACAGACTTACAAGAAATGTCAGAGGTTGTGTTATATCATTATGTTATCCAATATGACCTCAAAAAATCACCAACACTACCCCAACAAATAGCACTTACTGCATTTTAAATTCAAGTCTGTGCTTGTGTAAGGGTAATGCTGGTGATACATATTTGAATTCCACATTGGATTTCAGGAGAGTTCATTTAGACTGTTTGACTGCAGATCACATCACAACCAAGACAACCCCAAAGAGAAGCACTTATGAAGTCCAGAATCATGAGTGGTTCCATCTGAAGTGGTCTGAGTTGGAACCATTTTCTTTGCTATTCATTCAGTTGATATTGTCCAACAAAACTGCCCCAACAAGTAGCACTTACTGAAAAAAACACTCAAGTCAATGCTAAAGTTAGGGTAATTGTACAGATTTACAAGAAATGTCAGAGGTTGTGTTATATCATTATGTTATCCAAGAGGATTGCCCTCTGAACTTACACAAATATGACCTCAAAAAATCACCAACACTACCCCAACAAATAGCACTTACTGCATTTTAAATTCAAGTCTGTGCTTTTGTAAGGGTAATGCTGGTGATACATATTTGAATTCCACATTGGATTTCAGGAGAGTTCATTTAGACTGTTTGACTGCAGATCACATCACAACCAAGACAACCCCAAAGAGAAGCACTTATGAAGTCGAGAATCATGAGAGGTTCCATCTGAAGTG
>NW_025321841.1:0-6094 GCF_019176455.1 Solea senegalensis | reverse complement strand
AACCTCACAAATGAAGTTAAAATCTTATAAAATATAGTTATATATCCTCAGTGTTTAATTTTGCAATGATTTCACTGTTTGCATGTGTTTTTCTATCTGTGTCTGTTTTTGTGCACATTCAGCTGAGATAAGGATTTTTCTGATATTTTTCGTTTTCCTACTGTCCCATAACATAAACCTCACAAATAAAGTTGAAATCTTATAAAATATAGTTATATATCCTCAGTGTTTAATTTTGCAATGATTTCACTGTTTGCATGTGTTTTTCTATCTGTATCTGTTTTAGTGCACATTCAGCTGAGATAAGGATTTTTCTGATATTTTTCCACTGTCCCATAACATAAACCTCACAAATAAAGTCAAAATCTTATAAGATATACTTCTGTACCCTCAGTGTTTGATTTTGCAATGATTTCCCTGTTTGCATGTGTTTTTCTATCTGTGTCTGTTTTTGTGCACATTCAGCTGAGATAAGGATTTTTCTGATATTTTTCATTTTTCCACTGTCAATTCAATTCAATTCAATTCAATTTTATTTGTATAGCGCCAAATCATAACATACATTATCTCAAGGCACTGTACATAGACAACATCAAAGAGAGCAGAGACCCCCAACAGTTCACACAATGAGCAAGCACTAGGCATCAGTGGAGAGAAAAAACTCCCTCTTAACAGGAAGAAATCTCTGACAGAACCAGGCTCAGAGATGTGCGGTCATCTGCCTCGACCGGTTGGGGTGAAAGGAAAAATGGGGGATAGTGGAGAGGTGGGGGACAGAAAATGGGGGGAGAGAAAGGACAAGAGGGAGATGAGGGAGAGACAGAAGAGAGAGAGGGAGACCAGCAGCAGATACACAACAACTGTATCAGGTTACAAATTTATACAGTTACTGATATCGCCTTTTTAATTTACAAAATAATAATAATGGTGACGATGAGCGTAGCCTCGGAAACTGGATCTTGATCCTGCAACCTGCATGATGAGAATACAGAGAGAGAGAGAGGGAAGGAAGGAAAGACACAAACTAGGGAGAGAAAGAGACAAGGTTAATGACATATAAAAAGTCATAATCAAATGCTGAGCGTGAGAGAGTGAATGTGCGTGTACCACCGGAAAATCCCCCAGCAGTTTAGTTCTATAGCAGCATAACTAAGAGATGGTTTAGGTTTCCCTGAACCAGCTCTAACTATAAGCTTTATCAAAAAGGAAAGTTTTAAGTTTAACTTTAAATACAGAGAGAGTGTCCGCCTCCCGAACTATCATTGGAAGCTGGTTCCACAGGAGAGGAGCCTGGTAACTAAAGGCTCTGCCTCCCATTCTACTCTTACAGACTCTGGGAACCACAAGTAAACCTGTATTTTGTGACCTAAGTGGTCTATTAGGATGATAGGGTAAGACTAGGTCATTCAGGTATGAAGGGGCCTGACCATTAAGTGCTTTGTACGTGAGGAGGAGGATTTTAAATTTAATTCTAAACTGTGGGTGGAGCCAGTGTAGAGAAGCTAACACTGGAGTTATGTGGTCTCTCTTTCTAGTTCCTGTCAGAACTCGTGCTGCAGCATTTTGAATTAACTGAAGGATTCTAACAGACTTGTTAGAACATCCTGCTAATAAGGAGTTACAGTAATCTAATCTAGATGTAACAAAAGCATGAACTAGTTTTTCAGCATCCTGTAAAGACAGAATGTTTCTAATTTTCATAATGTTCCGCAGGTGGAAGAAGGCTGTTCTGGAAATTAGTTTTATGTGTGAATCAAATGACATTTCCTGGTCAAAAGTAACTCCAAGGTTCCTCACAGTGGAACTGGAAGCCAGGGTGATGTCATCTAAAGTGACAATGTGGGCAGAAAGTTTTTCTCTGAGGTGTTTAGGGCCGAGTATAATGACCTCAGTTTTATCTGAGTTTAAAAGTAGAAAGTTACAGGTCATCCAGGACTTAATGTCTCTGAGACATTCCTGGAGTTGAACAACCTGATTTATTTCATCCGGCCTCATCGATAGATATAGCTGTGTGTCATCTGCATAACAATGAAAGTGTATGTTATGCTTTCTAATAATGTTCCCTAGAGGAAGCATATATAAGGTAAAAAGTATAGGCCCAAGCACTGAGCCTTGTGGAACTCCACAACTAACTAATTGTCACATAACATAAACTTTACAAATAAAGTTAAAATCTTATAAGATATACTTCTATAACCTCAGTGTTTGATTTTGCAATGATTTCACTGTTTGCATGCGTTTTTCTATCTGTGTCTGTTTTTGTGCACATTCAGCTGAGATAAGGATTTTTCTGATATTTTTCGTTTTCCTACTGTCCCATAACATAAACCTCACAAATAAAGTTGAAATCTTATAAAATATAGTTATATATCCTCAGTGTTTAATTTTGCAATGATTTCACTGTTTGCATGTGTTTTTCTATCTGTATCTGTTTTAGTGCACATTCAGCTGAGATAAGGATTTTTCTGATATTTTTCCACTGTCCCATAACATAAACCTCACAAATAAAGTCAAAATCTTATAAGATATACTTCTATACCCTCAGTGTTTGACTTTGCAATGATTTCACTGTTTGGATGTGTTTTTCTATTTGTCTCTGTTTTTGTGCGCATTCAGCAGGGATATGGCTGTTTTCTGATTTTTTTTTCATTTTTCTACTGTCCCATAACATAAACCTCACAAATAAAGTTAAAATCTTATGAGATATAGTTATATACCTTCAGTGTTTGATTTTGCAATGATTTCACTGTTTGCATGTGTTTTTCTATTTGTCTCTGTTTTGTGTGCATTCAGCAGGGATATGTCTGTTTTCTCATTTTTTTTCATTCTTCTACTGTCCCATAACATAAACCTCACAAATAAAGTTAAAATCTTATAAGATATAGTTATATACCCTCAGTGTTTGATTTTGCAATGATTTCCCTGTTTGCATGTGTTTTTCTATCTGTGTCTGTTTTTGTGCACATTCAGCTGAGATAAGGATTTTTCTGATATTTTTCATTTTTCCACTGTCACATAACATAAACTTTACAAATAAAGTTAAAATCTTATAAGATATACTTCTATAACCTCAGTGTTTGATTTTGCAATGATTTCACTGTTTGCATGCGTTTTTCTATCTGTGTCTGTTTTTGTGCACATTCAGCTGAGATAAGGATTTTTCTGATATTTTTCATTTTCCTACTGTCCCATAACATAAACCTCACAAATAAAGTTGAAATCTTATAAAATATAGTTGTATATCCTTAGTGTTTAATTTTGCAATGATTTCACTGTTTGCATGTGTTTTTCTATCTGTATCTGTTTTAGTGCACATTCAGCTGAGATAAGGATTTTTCTGATATTTTTCCACTGTCCCATAACATAAACCTCACAAATAAAGTCAAAATCTTATAAGATATACTTCTATACCCTCAGTGTTTGACTTTGCAATGATTTCACTGTTTGGATGTGTTTTTCTATTTGTCTCTGTTTTTGTGCGCATTCAGCAGGGATATGGCTGTTTTCTGATTTTTTTTTCATTTTTCTACTGTCCCATAACATAAACCTCACAAATAAAGTTAAAATCTTATGAGATATAGTTATATACCTTCAGTGTTTGATTTTGCAATGATTTCACTGTTTGCATGTGTTTTTCTATTTGTGTCTGTTTTTGTGCACATTCAGCAGGTATATGGCTGTTTTCTCATTTTTTTTCATTCTTCTAATGTCCCATAACATAAACCTCACAAGTAAGGTCAAAATCTTATAAGATATAGTTATATACCCTCAGTGTTTGATTTTGCAATAATTTCACTGTTTGCATGTGTTTTTCTATCTGCGTCTGTTTTTGTGCACATTCAGCTGACAAGTATTTTTCTGATATTTTTCATTTTTCTACTGTCCCATAACATAAACCTCACAAATAAAGTTAAAATTTTATAAGATATAGTTATATACCCTCAGTGTTTGATTTTGCAAAGATTTCACTGTTCGGATGTGTTTTTCTATCTGTATCTGTTTTTGTGCACATTCAGCTGAGATAAGGATTTTTCTGATATCTTTCATTTTTCCACTGTTCCATAACATAAACCTCACAAATAAAGTTGAAATCTTATAAGATATACTTCTATACCCTCAGTGTTTGATTTTGCAAAGATTTCACTGTTCGGATGTGTTTTTCTATTTGTGTCTGTTTTTGTGCACATTCAGCAGGGATACGGCTGTTTTCTCATTTTTTTTCGATTTTCTACTGTCCCATAACATAAACCTCACAAATAAAGTTAAAATCTTATAAGATATACTTCTGTACCTTCAGTGTTTGATTTTGCAATGATTTCACTGTTTGCATGTGTTTTTCTATCTGTGTCTGTTTTTGTGCACATTCAGCTGAGATAAGGATTTTTCGGATATTTTTCCACTGTCCCATAACATAAACCTCACAAATAAAGTCAAAATCTTATAAGATATACTTCTATACCCTCAGTGTTTGACTTTGCAATGATTTCACTGTTTGGATGTTTTTTTCTATTTGTCTCTGTTTTTGTGTGCATTCAGCAGGGATATGGCTGCTTCTCTGATTTTTTTTCATTTTTCTACTGTTCCATAACATAAACTCCCTACAAATAAAGTTAAAATCTTATAAGAGATATACTTTCTGTACCTCAGTGTTTGATTTTGCAAATGATTTCTACCGTTTGTGCTGTGGTGCTTTTTCTATTTGTGTCTATTTTGTGCACATTCAGCAGGGATAATGGCTGTTTTCTCTATTTTTCATTTTTCCACTGTCCCATAACATAAACCTCACAAATAAAGTCAAAATCTTATAAGATATACTTCTGTACCCTCAGTGTTTGACTTTGCAATGATTTCACTGTTTGGATGTGTTTTTCTATTTGTCTCTGTTTTTGTGTGCATTCAGCAGGGATATGGCTGTTTTCTGATTTTTTTTCATTCTTTTAATGTCCCATAACATAAACCTCACAAATAAAGTTAAAATCTTATAAGATATAGTTATATACCCTCAGTCTTTGATTTTGCAAAGATTTCACTGTTTGCATGTGTTTTTCTATCTGTGTCTGTTTTTGTGCACATTCAGCTGAGATAAGGATTTTTCTGATATCTTTCATTTTTCCACTGTCCCATAACATAAACCTTACAAATAAAGTTGAAATCTTACAAAATATATGAGTCCTCAGTGTTTAATTTTAAAATGATTTCACTCGTTTGCATGTGTTTTCTTATCTGTATCTGTTTTAGTGCACATTCAGCTGAGATAAGGGATTTTCTGATATTTCCACTGTCCCATAACATAAACCTCACAAATAAAGTTAAAATCTTATAAGATATAATTCTGTACCCTCAATGTTTGATTTTGCAAAGATTTCACTGTTTTTAAATGTGTTTTTCTATTTTTCTCTGTTTTTGTGCGCATTCAGCAGGGATATGGTTGTTTTCTGATTTTTTTTTCATTTTTCTACTGTCCCATAACATAAACCTCACAAATAAAGTTAAAATCTTATGAGATATAGTTATATACCTTCAGTGTTTGATTTTGCAATGATTCCACTGTTTGCATGTGTTTTTCTATTTGTGTCTGTTTTTGTGCACATTCAGCAGGTATATGGCTGTTTTCTCATTTTTTTTCATTCTTCTAATGTCCCATAACATAAACCTCACAAGTAAGGTCAAAATCTTATAAGATATAGTTATATACCCTCAGTGTTTGATTTTGCAATGATTTCACTGTTTGCATGTGTTTTTCTATCTGCGTCTGTTTTTGTGCACATTCAGCTGACAAGTATTTTTCTGATATTTTTCATTTTTCTACTGTCCCATAACATAAACCTCACAAATAAAGTTAAAATTTTATAAGATATAGTTATATACCCTCAGTGTTTGATTTTGCAAAGATTTCACTGTTCGGATGTGTTTTTCTATCTGTATCTGTTTTTGTGCACATTCAGCTGAGATAAGGATTTTTCTGATATCTTTCATTTTTCCACTGTTCCATAACATAAACCTCACAAATAAAGTTGAAATCTTATAAGATATACTTCTATACCCTCAGTGTTTGATTTTGCAAAGATTTCACTGTTAGGATGTGTTTTTCTAT